>NW_024609835.1:96953535-97184444 GCF_016920785.2 Ixodes scapularis
CGGAGAAAAGTGCCACCACCACGCGCTTCCACTGTCCAACATCTCGGATATCGCACTCCAGCTCGTCCTCCACACTCTGCATGATATTGCCACCCGCAGAGCCGAGAAGGCAACGCTCGGTCACGGTCTTCTAGAAGATTCCCGGTCATTCTCGCAGCGGACGTAACTTTCCTTCTGCTTTGTTATTCTCGAAAGTGCCAGTTCATCCTCGCCCCGAGCGCGCGACGCTCGAACCTTCTTTGCCGAACTTTCGAGATAGTGACGCAGGGTAGATAAGCGGCTCCCGCGACCTTGTCGAGTCAGTCCCAGTTTCGCTAGCGCTCTGTAGTGCCGCCGAACCGCCGCCCGCTTTTCTGCTACCTCGACGCTCTTTCGTTATTTATTTTTGGTTGGCACAGGTTCGCCCATTAAATCTTTATTTTCAGTTCACTGTTCGGCTTTTCGTCACATTCATTCGTGACAATATTTCGTTGTGGCGAGTGGCGAGTGGCGAGTGGCCCAGTGGGGCTCGCGTACACCAGCTCGGAGCACGCAGAGCGAAAGCTCGCGCTGCAGATCCTAGGGATCCTGGGTTCAATCCCCACCCCTGCCCGTTTCGACCTGGATGAGCATCGTACCGGCGTGCGGTCGTGTAACACTACTGCGTGGTACAAGTCAAAACCCCAGGCTCGCGGTTGTACTGCACTGGCTAAATTGCTCATCTGCTGCCCGTTGAGGCGGACTTAGTTCTACGCTGTATAAACACCCACCCACCCCACTTTTGTTTTCTCGTTGTGGCGAATGAAGGTGATGCTTAGATCTTGGATTTGCTTCGCTTATAATGGCTGATCACAGTCATCAAATTGGATTTATATTTGGATTAAAGCTCGTGACTTAGCGCAACGATATGTGGTAACGTGTTTTTTATAAGACGACGAAGTTATTTATGAAAATATGCGTATGCACTTTAATATTTTGTGTGCGAATTACTTTACCCCTCGTCATTGCCATAATTTTGGAGTGACACTAAGTTTTCCCGTGTAGCACCAACACACTTGGAGTGTGTATCGACGGGTTGAAGTGCACTCGCTTGAAGTGCACTAAACTCGCCCGTCTGACAGGGGTATAAGCTTTGAACGAGATAGCGTTATCGGGACCCGTTCGCATCGCCTTCTCATTCGCTTCTGATGCCGTTCATGTCAGTGAGCAGGAAGTGCGGCGGACATCGCCTAGTCAGTATAGCGTGTCTGACTCGCAACCGAAGGGTCGTGATTGCGAATACCGCCTAATATTCGTCAATTCTTTCTTTAAGGCGAATTAATTACTTTATAGAGGGAAATCATTTGAGACATGCGGAGACCTTTAATTCGCATAACATGTAAATGTTTTAAGAACTTTAATTCCACGCGTGACGTCGAATTTCGCGCTTCACGTGAGCGTTGCGCCTTGTTTTAAATTCCCGCGCGAAGTCATGTGGGTGTGAAGTCATGACCCTCTCGACCAATCAGGATCTTCCCGTCATGACGCCACCGACGACGACGTCGGCTTTTCTGCGACACGATTCCACAATTCCACAATTTTCTGCGACACGATTCCACGCGATTCCACAATTTTAACGCTCTCGCGTTAAAATTGTGGAATCGCGGCTGCCAGAGCGTCGTCTATCGCCGTTTCAATCAGACAGGAGCAGCGCGTCGCGTTGAAAAAGGCAAACGAGTAAGCCAGCAGATAAAAAAGGACGCGCGTGCGCATTTGGCGGTTCTCGGCAGCAGGCGCCACCTATTATATGTGTGACGTCACTTCCGTGACGAACTTTTCGTGACATCGACCTCCAAAATTTGCACCCCCCTTCTAAGCGCGGAGAAATACGTACATCTACGCCAAAGCAGCTCGAGCAAAGGTAAGCTCCGGTGCCATAGCCCACATTTCAAATGGTTAATTATTGTACTCACTAACCATTTGGGTTGTTTGATTGCGGCTTCACGTGCAGTTTGCTTGGTGCAGTTTTGCCTTTCTATGCAGCCTTCAAGACACCATGTACAACCTAGTTCGAATGAAATGTGGACAGTGACGGTATACCGGCGCAACTTCCAAGTTTGAGTTGTGCTTGGCGAGGTTCGAACACATCGGAATAGGGCGCTGCGAAGTTGCGCGTCCCACTCCAATGTGTTTTAACCTCACCAAGCACAACCCGAGCTTCGAAGCTACACCGGTACTGGGCTGAAAGCTTCGTCACTCTTCTTATTTCATTGGAACCCGATGGTACTGTCTAGCCACTTGCTTCTGCTTTTACATCGTACATAGTCAGATACAACCAGTTTCGCGAAATACGAGCATGTGCCTAAAAGAAGCTAAGTTACCGGGTCTGAGGACTTATGGTAAAAATGAAAATGTAATTTTTCAAGATATCTGGCGAGGAAAATAGACCCTTACTCTCTAATACATTTATTTATTGCTTGATGAAATATCGGGCAATTCTGGTTAAAACAAAGTAAATAAAACAATAATTATCTTCAATGGCATGTAGTGCGACAGCAGATGATCGTTTAGACGCACCGCGATGCGTTTTAATTGTAATACAAATTACCTGGCTTGTACGTTACGCCGGTCATTTCAACTTGTTCCTGTAGAAAACAAAAAAAAAAATCTTCTATGACGCGAAATGCAGGCTGCAGAGTGTTCAGCAGAAAGGCCGTCATAATGGCCGAAGATGTGACGCCAGTTCAAACCATGTCAAGGGCGGATGCAGGTTTTTCCACAGAGGGGGAGTCCGAGTATCGAATGTATGAAAGCACCCCCTCCCCCTCCCCCCCCCCCCCCCCCCCCCCACACACACACACACACAATTTCCGATTTGCACCCGCCCTAAAATTCACATACGGGATCAAAAAAGGGGGCAGGGGGAAATCCGGACTTCCCCCCCCCCTCCCCCCTTTGAACCCGCCAGTCGGCGATGCATATTTTTCAAAGGACAATCAGCCGAAAAGCTCCGCGGAACTTCTTACAGCGTGGCGCGCGGCTCACGTATCATCGCAGGCTTCCCATTGCAGAATTTGCCATAAATAGATTATCAATTTGTCCCGCAAGGAGTCGTATGACCCGGCCAGAATCCCTATCGATCCGATACGAGCTTTCACAGCTGATTAGGCACCCTGCTTTGTTTGCCCGAGTTGCGTAGGACCCGAGACGAAAGATGAAGAACCGCTTTCTACTTCATTAACCTCGTTGTACTTAGGTCCTATGCGTGACAGTATACAAAGAAATCGGAGAACTTCGCGGGAGCGTCGTCATCGAATCTTTATCTTGGATGTCTTGTCCTCCACGCAGAAAAGCAGTTACGGACCTCTTCGGAGAGGACGAGCTCATGACCATCAAGGACGAACTTCTAAAGCAGCGCGAGCTGGAAGGCCTCCTGCCTGAACAAGAGGAATACCTCGACAACATGAACCGCCTGGTTAGAGGCCTCTTTGCTTTATTCCGTGTTCTAAAGCGTGAAACATATGCGGGCAAAAACCGCACCGTGCCGCGCCGCGACGCTGGGCGACGTAACCATAGCAACCGTCGACGATGCTGCGAGGTGGTGGCACGGGCGGCACGGTATTCGGCCACGCCATAACTTCAACAACGGCTGATATGGTTACGCCTTAGGTGGCGCGACGGGAAGCGATTTTTGCTTAAAAGTGTTTTGGGTTTTGGGCGATGCTAGTACACTCTAACGAAGCTACGGCAGCCGCTGTCGTCTTGACATTGTCGTTCTTGTGGACTATATTTGGAAGCAGCATTTCACGTTTTTTGTTCAAGTTCTCGTCGCGATCTCGTTAGAGTTCTTGAGGAAGCCCGCGAAATAGCGGGTGCCTAAGAGAAAAGTGAACCGCGTTGTATTTCTCACCGCAAAAATAAACTACGGATCGCTGAACGCTCAGTGTCCGCCCAAACGTAGCGCTAGCTGCTGGGTCCGATGTCAAAGTTTCAGAGCTCGCCATCATCGGATTCACAAGTCCTAAGCGATTTTCAGAAATGTTCAATGATAGAGCCGGGGCCGCTCCCGATAGCAGGCGCCGTTCATCTACAGTTGGCCTGCCATTTTCTCACCAAACATTTTCGAAAATCATGTCTAACTTTTGAGACAGATAACAGTAGGTTTGGAAACATCGGCACCTGGTCCCATCCGTAGAATATAATTACTAGCATTTTTTTTTTTTTTTTAGGAAAGGGGGGGGGGGGGGGGGTTAAAGCTTTCTAAGTCTCTTCTCTGCCTAGCAAATCCGCTATAGCACTATAGTACTATATTTGTGTGAAAACTGAGCGTTGAGCGATGCTTAAATTACTTTTGTGGTAAGAAAAAAACACGCTTTTCATTTCTTTAAAACACCAGGTTTTTTAACTGGACGAGTCTGTACTATAGCTACGCCGATGGATGTATTTTACACCAGATCGTACTCAAAGGTACGGTTCAGTTTCTGAAGCAAACCAAAATTTTGTTCTACTTCTAATTTCACGCCTCTGAGTTACCATGTAGTGAAATACTGAAATAATAGTTTATTTGCACGGTTTTTTGACGACATACAGATTATACTATAAATGAGCAGTACCCAACAAATGCAACTTACGAGACAGCTAAAGAAATCGCGTAGCATCTAATTTTCAAATCAAAGGCAATGAAATAACACAGTTGTCTCCTCATCTTTTGTGCCCTTTCCGAAAATGTAATTATTTTTAACATGTATGTGCTTCAGGTAACATGTCGCCGACATATAAATGCTCTATTTTCTTCTGATGCTGCCTTAAAATTGTAGATCAGACGTATACTCCAATGAGGAAACTTGGTCAAACATATGAATGAACTAAAATTAATATACTGTATTTATGTATTTATGCATCTACCTGGGCATCGCCCGAGGGTATTGTAGAAGGAGGGCTGAACACTGCGCATCGAATTCTTGAAGCTGCCACCACGAAACAGTGATGCAGACACGAAAATAAATCATAGGAAAACAAAGACATCCCAGCGTGTGGGTCATACACAAATAGTACCGTTTTCATGTGAGCGGTGTCTTTTCTTGTTTCTTTTTTATTTCTGTGTGGAGCACGCTACAAACCGATTCCTGCATGCTGTTCACAGGAAGTATGTCAGAACGAGCTCAAGGCCACGCTGGCACAGATCGAAGTCATTCAAAAAGAAATCAAGGTTCTGTCGAAGGAGTGTGAAGAGCTGGCACAACTCTACCAAGACAGAGACAACCTTTTGGGTATGTTTCTCTACATTTTCTTCAAACAAGAGGAAAACCTGAGAGTAAACGCGGTCAAACTTTGCCAAACTCTTGGCTTACCTAGTTAGTGCATTCCTATTTCACGAGCCGAAGTTGCTACGTTTGTATAGGGCATCAGCTGGCAACACTGTTGGCCCGAGCTTGTAAGAAGGCTCGCTGACCATTAACCAGCCGTCCAATTCACGCATTTGCGCTTGACTGTGATCCAGTGCGCTGCGTACCCTTGTAACCGCTTAAAGGCCGACGACCAGACTCGAGATTCTGCAAGGCAGAAGATCCTCCTCACCATGGGGCAGGAGGAAACGGTGCGACGGCGAACAGGGTAGAAGGGGGAGGAGGAAGCGGGGGAAAAGTGGAAAGCGCGAACTGGTCGTCGGTGTTTAACACACTGGCGCGCTGGCGTCATCCGGGAACACTTCAAACCTGCGCACTGGCGCCACTTTGGAACTTTTCCAAGCTTTGTATATATTTCCATAATTGGAGGTGACACTCGATGTGGAGTTATTAACTCTTTGCCCGGGTATACGTGCTGTTTTTCGAACCAGACACCATCTTCGGCGGATCGTCAGGCAGCGAGCTCGAGGGGCAGCTCGCACTCGACCTGGAGAAGCTGCAGATCTGCAAGCAGCAGGTGGACCACACGCACTTCAAGTGGTCTCAGGCCCTGCTCATGGTGCGACAGGCCTGCGCGCAGCTCTCGCGGGCGCTCAAGAAATGGCGAGACTTGGCCTCGATTCCGGAAAGGCAAGTTCCACGTGTGGAAATTTCACATTTTGCCATATATGGACGTTTACGACAGCGGGAACCTAGTCTACCTGGAAATTTCACCTGGTGTCTTCGTTCTAGATGGGAAATTTGGCCAGTGCAGTACCACCACTGACCTGGAGTTTTTAACGTGCAACGTGAAGTCACGATCGTGCACAATCTCACACCTGTGTGACGCTCATCCAGAGCAGTGGTTTGGTTGCACCATTATATATCGAGTATTTATTTGTGAGCAACACTTTTGTCAAGCAGGCAACCTTGCTTGAGCTTTCGCAGCTGCGGCGTTGGGCGTCGCGGCTGTCACCACGCTTTTTTGCCGCGCGAGGGACGTTGAAAATTGCTAAATCGCACAAAAAACCGCATCTATCTGAATCAGGCATATTACACGGGTGAATCGCGCGCAGCTATTACGCTGGTGACGTTTTATTGGTATCGTAAGAATTGAGTAAGGAGTACAGACGCTACGAAAATTTCTGTAGTGGCAATAAGTTTATAAAGTCAATTTTCGATGTGGTCACTTCAGATTTTATTTTTGTAGCATGGTTAACTAATTAATTCTACAGGTGCAACGCTTTCTCCGTTCTTGTGAAACGAGTGAAATGGCATTCCAATTAAAGATGGTAGTGTTTGTGTTGTTATTGATGCGTCATAAAAGTGTCTTGGTTTCGAAAAAGTGTAAAAGTGGGCGAAAAAAAAATGTCTGTGTCACCTTAATTTCTTTTTTTTTTTTGGGGGGGGGGGGAGGGGGGGGAGGGAGGGGGCGGGGGCGTTTAGCGGGGCTTCCCCAGGTAGAGCTGTAAAATAAATATAGCCTAAATCGTAACACAGTATTAGCATACACAGTTCTCTATTTAAAAATAAGATAAACGACATTAGGTATGTCTTTATTCGTTTTCTGGTTGTGGTGCAACCATAATTTTGTAATAAAAGTTCGCGGGCTACCTTTTACAGTAACGTGTTGCTCACATGTACTTATTTTCATTTCATTTATACAGGACGCAACTAGGGCTGTAATCGATCAACCTACCCAATAATAGTATACTGGAATAATCTCTGATATTTTTTAATGTATTAATTTTTCAAAGTATGTAACGTAATTTAATGTAATCATGAAAACCAATTGGTGAAGTATAGTTTATAATTTATTTTAACTTGACGTTGGTTTTGTTTGTAAAATATAATAATATACAATTATAAAATGAGCTCGCCCTTATCTGAATTTTATTCAAATATAAGTGCCTCACCGGCAGCATGTACTAAAAATATTTACCAAAAAAGTAAACTATATTTGCTGCTTCCCATCCTGGTGAATAATATTTATTCTTGTTGGGCTTTCATTTCGTTATTCGCGTTGCTACTGCTAACAGCAAGAGAGTGGGAGATCAGTAACACACCACGATGCTTTTTATGAAAGTCCGCCGTCTAATGTTTTAATAAAATGCACCTTTATAAGTGGATGACGCCTAACTGACATGTTTCAATTACTCCAATAGCACTCAGTAGCTGGCGATTTGAATGAATAAAAAGATTCATATAATATTTTCTGCTCTCTCCTCTACTCCCGCCACCAGCCCGTGATATTTAAATGTATGTCATAACGAACCAATGTAATTAAACTTCTTCGTTGAAATGCACTCTTCCTTCGTCTCTAAGAATACGAACCCCACTGTGTCCTCTTAGTGTATAATGCTACATTCATAATTTAGCTTAAACTTTTATCTATCTCTGAATTTCATAACCACATATTTCATATATTAAGGGTAGCCGTTTAATTGATTTAAAAATGTTGCTCGGTGCACAGCCCTAAATGAAAGCCATGTCACAGAAATCACACTCAACGCAATAATCTCAAAAGACCTCTACAGGAAGTCCATGGGCATCAAATTAAAGAAATGAGAAGGAGAGATTGAAAAAGAACAACAAATAGGATTTCTTTTAAAAAATAACTTTTAGTTCAAGTGTTTGTGCGTAAGATGATATGTGCGTAGAAAGGTATTTACGCATTAGCATTTTTTACGCACTTTTTATAATTTTGTTTTGTCCATCGCAACTTCCTTAACGCAGTGATTCGTCCTACAGAGTTAAAAGTACATTAAACACCCATTGCGTCCACCAGTGAAGTTCTAGAGCTGGATTTGGAGTAGGAAAGTAGTAGCAGGGTGATCAAACAAGCAGGAATGGGTACCCCGCACTTCCAGGACTTGTGAGATTGTTTAATGTATTTTTACACCCTGGAATATATCACTGCTTCTGGCGCTGGCTAGTTGTCTTTTGCTCCACTTCCTCCTCCTCAGAATATCTACAATTTTAACCATGAGGACAGTCTAATGTGGAACCATCCAAGTTGCACATTTGAGAGTATTACGTTGAGTGTTTCTTGTCACCATACTATTAAAATTTCGCTTGCCCGAATTCTTGCTTAAAAGTGAGCGGAATCATCATCATTATTCTGTCTCTTTATTGTTCCTATGAACGAGCAGAAGTCTGTAATGAGCCACTTGTATATAAAAGTTAAGGAAATAATCATACACAAATTCCCCATGCCAAAATATACATCCACGACTTCATATAAAAAACAAAAATTCATTCGAGTAACTTATACACATCACTAAGACTGAAATAACATATTATGCAATTGTCTTTTGAATTCAACATAGTTATTGGAAATATCTAAGTTTTGATTTCTAGAATTATTGACAGATATCTGCATTCTAGATAAAGGCGGCATTAGGTTGTTTTGAGAGTAAAAAGTAAAAGTACTCCTATTCAAAAGAGCCGGAACATTAAAATTAACTTTGCATAGAAGCTTGGAGTCTATATTATTATGTGCAAAAAACTATATCACGTGTCACCCTCCTGGTGGATAAAACTTGAAGCCCAAATTTAGCAAGAAGTTCAAAATTACAAAAATGTCTTCTGCCAAAATGTCTTTCATAAGCTATGCTTACCAGCCGTCTCTCAACAGACTCTATTTGTGCTTCATCATGTGCACTAAGAGAATGCCACACTATCGACCCAAATTTTAGCCTAGGCCTGATAAGGGAGCAAAACAAGCGGAGCAAGCAAGCATGGCCCACAAGATGTCGAGTTAGAGCAATCTTACTGTGGTATAAACAATCTGGCTGACGTAATAGATGAACCAAAGCGAACTATCAAAATGCACGCCCAAATTACGAATAAGTGACACTCGTGAAATAATCTTAACGTCAATCGAATACAAATATGACACATGTTCCCGTTTTCTACTCTAAGGCCAAACCTTACTTTTTTCAGGTTTAATTATTAAAAGATATGCCATGCACACATCAAGCAAACATGACGCGCCATTCTGAAGAAGCACATAATCATCCCTTGAACGAATTCTGAAAGAAAAAATTTTGATGCCGTCAGCAAATAGCAACGCATATGAATTAGCTATGCAAGTTTCAATGACATTGATAAAAATCAGAAACAAAAGTGGCCCAAAATTTCCCCGTCTGGAGTGCCCTGTGGCACTCCAGACGGGGAAAAAAAGGATCAGAAAAACTGTCTGAAATACGAACGACGCAACGATAGTCACTCAGAGAGTTTTTGAACCAATTTACGAGCACATGAAAAAATACGCTCTGCGATAGCCTATGCAAGAGCAAAGCATGATTAACTATGTCTAACGCCTTGGAGAGATCAAAACAAATCATATCCATCCTTTCCACGACCATGAACGTAGGTTGCCGAATAATCGAGAAAGGTACACAGATTCGTCTCAAATGAGCGTCCCTTACAAAAGCCATGCTGAAAGGCAGTAACGCGTTGATTGAAATAAAAAGACACATGAGCGTGCACTAAAATCTCAAATACCTTTACGGATATGCAAATTCAACATTTTGTTTGACATTACAGTGACAACGAGAAGAGATACTACTGCGTAAAAGAGACGAGGAACAACCTGAGCGCCGCGCTACAGAACCTGCAGGGATCCCAACGGTACCTGCACAACATCGATTTTCCCTACTGCACGCCCAGCGAGATCGAGACGGTCTACAAGGTATTCCCCACTACCAGCTGTACTATATCCGACGGGTGCGCCGTCTTCACCGGCGGGATAGTTGAACACGCACAAGATTCTCCTAATGGGACAAGCTCACGCCACTGGCGACCAAAGTTTAAACTTCGAGGTCGCGTTTACGTATACCTGTGTCGAAGCGTGAGCGCAAGAAACGGGGCCAAGCTAAAACTGAGGTCTTCTTAGAGCACGATGAAATAATATTCTTGGTCGTCAGAAACAGTACAGACAATTCACCGTTCGACCCAATGGGGTCGCGCAGAATAAAACAGGCCAACGTTTCGACATTCTAAAGAAAATGGTGGAAGGATCCGGTAAACATTTTTTTTTTTTTTTTTTTGGAAAGTCATGAAAAGGTATTAAGGTTATCGTCTTTTTGCGACCGCGCTGTTATCAAAATAGCTGCACTTTCGCAGACGTCTAGGGTGGTTTCATCTGAATTCGACCGAACTTGTCCGGGGGGAGAGGTCTTGAGATATTTTAAAATATATATATAATAGCTTTATTCCTCCAATAAACTAAGCTATACTTTAAAAATTAGAACAAAACAATTTCACACACACACACACATACACACAAACACACGCACACACACACACAGACAAAAAAAGAATTTCCGAAGTGCCAGGAGGTAAAATGCGTCAAAACCTCACTTTTATTTTTTTCTCAGCTTTGGACGCCACTTTGAGACTGTTGGCCTACTCAAGCGGCTAAAGCGCCGTTCACACATATGCATGCAACCGAGTAAGACCCAGAAAGACCAGACCGACCAGCTCCGCTGCAGCGCATCCGGTCCTAAGACGTCGCAAGAGGCTTAAAAACCGGTCTGGTCTCTCTCGGTCTTGCTCGGTTGCATATGTGTGAACGGGTCTTTACTCAAGCAGAGCAGCAGGAGCAAGGCTACCGGTGCAATAAGGCGCCCGCGCGATGTTTCCGTCTCTTATCAGAGCCCCAGCCTTGAATCCAGTTGCACGAGCGGTACCTGGAGCGCACTACTACGCTTCTCACGCGGTCAAAGTTTTTCTAAAAAATGTTGATTCAGTGGTCTCCGATGACTCTCAGCAAATTTCTAATTAGAACCATGTAATGAAGCAATGGTGAGGGTGCAGGCTAGCTGGTGTAAATTGAGCATAGTTGTAAACCCGAGACTGGGGATACGGACAAGGGACAAAACACAGAACGACACGGACGAAGTCTCAATTTTGTGTCTATTTTTACTAATTAAGAAGTTATAAATTAACACATTTTACTTAATTAGGCGACTGATATTTAGGATTATCCTTATATACTATGTCTCCCTGGCCGCATAACTCACCTGTACAAACCGCACAAGTGTAGCCTCACGTCTTTTCTTTAAACATTAGTGTCACTCTTAGAAGAAAAAAAAAACTCCCTGTGGTGTGACAATTATGTTTTCCTCTTACGAATGCACGGTCTAGGAATTTTTTGTACAAACTTGAACTGTTTGAACAATGTAGAGCATATTTTACTTTGTTTATAAGCTTGCATAAATCATACATATAGCTGAGCTGACAAAATGAGAGAAAAAAACACCCGCTGGTATCGCATCGTAAAAACGCTACATGTAACGAGAAATGTATCTGCATTAATAAAATATGCACATGTAAACGTATCCGCAACACTCTCCCTTGTGTTCACGTGGAGCTTTTACAAAAAAAAATGTATGTCGTTTGCCCAGATAGTTTACAAAGTTACATATCTGCGTTCTTGAACTTGCGAGACACCATATACTACACACTCTAAAAAATGCCTGCGCCTCTACTTACCCGCAAGACAATCAAAGAGCCAATCTCTGCGATTTACGAAATCAGCTCAGCGAATGTTGAGGCGGAACGTCCGTTTAGACCTAAAAAAGAAGTCTGCACTGTGGCCTTCCCCAATGCAAAGCGTCATGCTTGCATTGCGTAATGTCACAGCGCATACTTCATTTTTAGCTCTCGACTGATGTTCCCCCTCATCACGAATCCTACACAGAAATTCAGTATCTCAGGTTAATTTAGCGGGAAAATTGATGCCGCGTACGTGACCTGACCGTCGCGGGACATACCAGACCAATTCAGTTTCCCCGCTCAATTTAGCGGAGGAATTCAATTAATTTTATTTACTCCCATAATACAAAAGGGCGATGGAGGCAGGAGAAAAAGCTGCAGAAATGCAGCTTGACGAAGCCCCTGCCCCCTACAGGCAGATCGGTCAGCGGGACATAATTACATCATTTGAAACAAAACAAAAAGATCATATATGCACCACACATCGAAGTCATGTGACCAGCCTTGTACGCGTTACTCAAAAAAAAATGTAAACGATTACAATTACAATCATATTGAAAAATGTAACTGACTACAGACATCAATTACTGCATCACAAAAGTAATTAAAAAATTACCAGAAAATGATTGATTACTTTTCACGTTACCTTTTAACTTGTTATTTCGAAATCAAAAATGCATACACATGTTCAAAATGGTTACATTATGTTTCTTTTTGTCATTCCCCTTACGAAAATGGCAGATCTGGACTTATATAAAAAAAGACAAATATGGATATATAAAAAATTGGGCAGATCTGGCCATATCAAGCACATCAGTTTATATAAGCCCTATATAGCCAGATCTGCCCAATTTTTTATATAACCATATCGGGGTCTGCCAAATAGGGGTATATCTGCCTCCCATATCAGGGTGTTTTTTTTTTTTTTCTATTCTTGCAGATTTGTTTTTAAAAAATTCATGAAAGCTGCACTTATGTGGTTTCTGCGGGTGAGTTATACGCCAAGGGGGACATTACGTGGGCGCTAAGCTGTGCGATTACTCGGCTAATGAATTAAAATTCACTAATGAACTTTTCAATTAGTGAAAATAAACACACGGTTCCAATAAGCAGCTAGTGGGGCGTCGTCCAAAATCCCTAAATCAGGTTATTTTCAGAAAGTCTTTCAGCGCGTGAGAAGCGCACTAAAGGTACCACTCGTGAAGCCGGTACAAGGCTAGCGGTTTCGGTAAGGCGCCCCGCAATTTTTCTGTCTCTTATCTAGCCCCAGCCTTGTACCTGGTCCACGAGTGGTAACTTCAGCGCACCACTGCGCTTCACACGCGCTCAGTCTTTCTAAAAATTACTGGTTTAGGGGTTTTGGACAACACTCAGCAAGTTTCTAATTGAAACTATATGTCTATTTTCACTAATTAAAAGTTAATTAATGAATTTTAATTAATTACCCGACTTATCGCAAAGATTAGCAGACTACATAACGTCCCCCTGGGCGTATCACTCTTGCACAAACCGCATAAGTGCAGCGTTCACAGCTTCTTTTTAAACAAATCTGCAAGAACAAAAAAAAAAAAAAAAAAAAAAAAAACGGTATTTACTATGTTGGTAGTTGACTCTTCGACCCTCCACAGCGGAAGCAATGGTAAACTGTGCTGCGCTCGGCTGTAGCAATTACCCGGTATCCCGACGATCGTTTCGTCGGTATGAACCGCGAGACAGAGTGTCCGTCAAGTTAGAGAAAGTACAAGCGGGAGGAGAGGGATACGCCCCCGGATGACCGACTTAGCGGCACGCATCTCATAGCGGCGAGCAACGGCACTTTTCTACCGTTGTTTACGTTCGCGCACGGCTTTGCATCCGCTTTTGCCCATTTGTGGAGTAGATGTCCTGTGCCTATCGTTACATGACGCCGATAACGGCGATCGGTCGGCGGCGGCCCCGTGTGCAAGTTCGCCGAGACGCCGCCGTCAGGGGATCGGTTTGTGCCGTCCGCGAGACAGTAACCCTTTCAAGGAGCGAAAGTATCTTGGCATGCCGGTTAGGAAACATCATAATATAAAGCCTGAGTCAATGAGAGTTGTCCGTTATTTGATTTATTCTCATCCCAGGGTTTAGATTAGGACGGTAACTTAGCATTGTTTACCAGTATTTCGCAAAATCGTCACAATCTTTCTACAAGCGACTCGTAAAGCCGCTCGTCAAATTTTGGAACCCGTAATTAAGAGTCTGTTTCTGTTGTTTTTCGGCGACACGTCAAAACTTTGTCGGCGGCATGTCGAAACTTTCTGCTTGTGGCGCAATCGCACTAATGCCGAAACATTCTGCACCATGATTCTCCCGGCTGCCAGGAGATAGACACGGCCTAAATCTAGAGGTAATCTGGAAGAATACAATTACGAAAAACGATCTATTGTCACGAAGTAGGTTGTAGCGCACTTACGTTGACGAGACGCGACTTGAAAGGTGTTATCCAAGGGAGATGTCGACACGGCCACGGCAAAACCACCACTCGAACACAGAAACGCGAACGTGCCCGTGAAGATTCAACACGATGTAGTACAAGCTGTCGTTTGTAGAACCGAACACTAAACGGATCACAAAACATTCTTGGGCTTCTTTGAAGAAATCGCTTGCAGAACCAGACATACGCAGCAGCCACAGATGGAGAATTCACACGCCAAACTAGGTCCGGCTAAACGCATTCCGAGATCGGGAACGGCTAATGCGTCATCCCTCAAATCACGTGACCACTCAACTTTTACAACGCTTTCAGCTTAGGGAGAGAGAGAAAAGGATCAAGGGAGAGGCCAAAACGGGGTTTCACGAACAAAAGGCTTATTTTACGGGGCCGCAACGAGGGGATGTGTCACTTGTAACGAGGGTTGACAGTGCTGTGAATGCTAAGTGTGGCCTTGGGCGGCGCCAGGCAGGCGCGATGTCCTGCTTTGTCACCAGATTCTAGACTGTAGTCACGTGACCCTAACCGGAGACACGATCGGCCTAAAACACGCGTAGCATCTACCCTGCTGTCAATATCGAGTGAACATAGAGCTCTATGATGTCCAGCTTTTGAACTCAAAACGATGCGAGTTTTACGCTGTATAGCCCACATTATAATTTTAAATAAAAAATAAACGCGACTATTTATTTGTGCATGATGTCGACAAATAAATAAATATGTATACATATATATATGTTTACCAATAAATTTAAAATCATGTGTACACTGTTTCAAATTTTTTTACGAACGAGTTACACATAAAAGACACCACGGACAGCACATCTTCCGACTTTCAACACACGATGAATCGCCGACGCTCGCAAACGAACGGATGCGATGCTGCGCGATCGCTTTTTGAAAGAGTTGCATTTTGTACCCCGGGCGCAACGGCTTCCGTTCGAAGGGAAAAGGATTCGGGACGGCGAAGTAGCGTCTTGCATCTTGAGTAAGCTAACGGTTCGTGTTTACCTGCTCAATTTAGCGGGGAAATATGAAAAAAAAAAATTTGTTTCACTGCCAGATTTCGCGGCAAAATTGACGTCACGTGACAAACGTACCAATTCAATTTTTCGCTAAATTTAACGGGGCGGTTACACCGATGGCGACGCCAACACCGCTTAATTCGGAAGGGTGCCTAAGAGCTGCGACTAAAATCCATTGTTTGATTAAGTCGCGTTACGATCGCACTACGTCATATTGTCACACATCAAACATACAACCAAATTTCATTTGTCTTTCAATCTTCAAATTGAGCAATTGATTAATTGGTCCAAATACATGGAATAACTTCACTTTAAGGATGTTAACAATAGTTAACCAATTACATGAGACTCATGCAATATAGATCAATCAACTAGTGTCTTAGCGAGTACATATAACTTGTTGCTTGCACAACTGAAACGGGCCCATATATCATTATCTGGGGCTATATTTGCCCGCGTATATGGTGATATATGCCTGTATTTACGCACTTATACGGCCAGATCTGGCAGTATTTGCCCACTTATATGTCGAAATACGGCCGTATTAGTTCCCATATCTGGCGAAATACAGCCCCATTTGACTGCTTATATTATCATATCTGGCCATATATAAAATATATCAGGGCCATATCTGACATTTTCGTACGGGTCACACCCTGTCAAGCTTGAGCATCAGTTGTTCGAAGTTCTCATCAGTCATCTTACCACAACCCATATATATATATATATATATATATATATATATATATATATATATATATATATATATATATATATTAATTATGGAGTAGACATCATTTTTCTTCCCACAAGTTTGGTCGAATTCAAATTAAACCACCCCTAAATGTAATTAACCTCCAGTAAAAACCCACTGCATCTTCCAAACTTATCAAATAGTACGAGGTATGCTGCCAGATGATAAAATTCGCTACCGCATTTTGAAAATCTGGTTAAATTCTAGAGCCCTTTTTTGTCCTGGTTAGTGAACCACTACACCAGGCGAAATCTGCTTAAATCTGCCGAAAAAATGCCTCGCAGCCCCAGGCAACTAAAAACAATGCCGATGCCAGATTTAAAAAAAAATAACAAGGTAAAGTTGTTTACATAAAACCCACCGGCTAGGGAGTACACATGATGGGAGCGTCATTATATGTGCTTCCTGGCTCGTTTAGGAAAATCTGCCGATTAAGATCATAATTTAAATCATAATTTATATATTTTTTCTCTCTTTCCATCCTACTTTCGGTGCCTGTGGCTCACGCTATCAGTAATTTCTCTGTTCTCGTTAAGTATACTGTGAATGCCCGACATTCCGTGAGCACGAAAGAATTACCACATGGTCCATCGGAAACAATGCGTAAGCCAAAGCATCTGTACACGCACAGATTACTGAATAAATGGTAATAAGTGACACTGATGCTTCGCACTCCCTTTGATTTCTCCCGCAGGCTGTCACCTACATCTTCACGGACATGAAGACGCCAGACCGATACGAACACGCGCTGAACTGCTACCACACAACGTACAGAAGAGCGGGGGCACTGAAGCAGTGGATAGAGCTGGTAAGCAACGGCTTTCTTTTTTTGTTTTTACCTCGTTAAAAAAAAATAGGAATAAAAAGTTGAGGACTCCATAACCAAGTTAACTGTGCCGCGTTTTACGCATTGGATGTGTGCAGCCAACAGCGGCTTCCTGAATCGGGCGCGTCAACAGAAAATAGCAGTGTCGTTACAAGAGAGACTAAAATACCCTATACGATTGGAGTATCGGAACTCCAGACCCCGATTTTCTTGTGGGCGCCGAAATGCTGGTGCTTAGTCCAAAGCGAGCGCATTTGGCGATATTTACGATTAGAAAACGCGGCTTCCTCAGCCTTAGGTACGGTGTGGGAAAGAAAGCTCAGGTGATATTGGGAACTTTAGCAAACCGTTACCGTGCTCAGCGTACCGCACTATCGATGCCTTTGAAGCATTTTTTTTTTAAGTACGCACCCCGCGGTCACTGTATCACCCGAGAGCGCACCTAAAACATGCTTCAAAAGGCTCCGGCAGTGTACGTACGCAGAACATGGTAACGGTCTGCTAAAAGTCCCTATTGTTTCGCTCTAAGGCGGAATTTTTTAACATTTCTGAAAGACAGCAAACGGTTTCCTGCGATTTTTCAGATAGAGATTCAGGTAACTGGCAACAATGTGATTTTTAAGCAGCACCAAGATGGTTGAAGCATAGAGTTATTATTTGCCGCAGCACACTAGAGTCAGGTGAACCTCTAGCGTACACGCTAGAGGTCCACCTGACTCTAGTGTGCTGCGGCAAATTGAAGCAGAAAGCAACCCGTCGGAAATTGACTTCCGGTAATGCATTTCTTTGGGGAAAAGCGAGAGCATTTTCTCCCCGCGCTTGATTATAGGAGCAAATATACCGAATATTTCGTACGTACTAAGTACATTGGAACATTTCTCAGTCAAGCAGACGAAATAATTGGCCAGTTACTGTGTTTTTATTTTAACTTTATGGTATAAAAACGGTGCTAAAACGGCTTCGAACGTGTATTTCTGTGCACTGCGGACGCTGTTAACGCGAACACGGCGTCGGCGATTTCCAGCATGGGGGCTATACGTGCCAAACGAACGAAGGGCATCTGGAAAACCAAGGGAGACGGCAAGAACTATGCAGTAACACTGGATAACTAACTTTTTCTGCACGCAGACGATCCAATTGAATTGAAAACCACGTAATATAGTCCAATTTGCAATAAATAAGCACCACCTTATTCTTTCTGCTCATGAATATGCGTGAGAATGCTTGTTCTACGTTCAAAACACCCGCACGGTCGAAATTTTTCAAAGTAGGGAAAAGCCAGAGAACAGGCGCCCGATAAACGCGTCCCGACATAGGAAATAATAAAAAGGCACACCTTTCATAGCCCCCGTACTTTATTCTTTACGTTTCGAATGTTCTTAACCGCTCGTAAAGATGTACGACTGAGTCATTTTCATATAGTGACAGGACGGGCATATTAAAAATGTATAAGCACCACCGAAATGCTGGCGAACCTTGATCGCACTCTACATTCCTTTCGATTGTTATTTTGCTTAAAATCGCCGCTCGTTTTTACATACCTGCCATGGAACAGAGGTTTGTGCCTAAAATATAGCGAAGTTTAACATCGTTCATTGGTAAAGAAAAATGCTGTAGCTAAAGCAGTTACATTTTCACAGTGTTAACAAAGGTGCATACTCTTCGGCACGACCCCAAATAACGAAGGTTATTTATGTTATTTTCCGCCGAAAAGACAAAATGCACGCGCGTTTTCCCATAGGAATTCACAAGAGCACTGCAAAACTAGACTGGTTGCTGACTGCTTCAATTTGCCTCCCAAAAGTCGGATAGACACTAGCGCCATTTGAACCTCTAGCGTACATTTTAATAACTTTATGGGCTGAAGGCGTCGTTGCTCTGAAGAGTAACTTGGTGTGTGGCTTTAGGCATTACATAGTGGAATGTCCACGGGGGTGTATGGATCTTTCCACAGTGTAGTCACTGACGAGGTGAGAAGGTAAGGAGCTCGCGCCTCTACAGTGCGAGCTTCTAACCATCGACAACGCTTGAACGTCTCGTGCACCTGGAGCGCGCGCGCAGCCAAAGCACGGTGGAAGGCATGGGGCGCGTAATAGAGGCATAAGCGTTCAAAAGACACGCCCTGCCGTTTTCATTCTGCCAGTGACTATCGTAAACATAACGACACGCAAACTATGGTTGATTAAACTTGACATTCGGATTCCGATTCATACTCTACGTACTTGTAAAGGTTCATGTAGTTTCATGCAATAAAAAAAAAAGGGGGTGAATGGTCGAACAGGTTTACGGCCAGCTTTCGTTAATCAACTCTAAGAAGTTGATTATTATATATCTAAGGCGTTTTCATTAAATACTGCGAATAACTTTAAAAAAGTACATTGGAAATTAACAAATGGTTCCTTCGGGCAGACGTCAGTGTAGGAATGAAAAGTGATAATTAAGAACCTAATTACCTAAGCTTCCCTAATATTTTTTGTGTGTTTGCTTTATCCGGCACATTCCAATCAGAGATTTGTTGCCAGACAAATGTGCCGCAGAAGTACTTAGAAGTCGTGTCAACTAAATTCTTCTTCGCGCCATTTGATGGCGAAATTGGCCTCCACCATTCCAAAACTAAAGAGAAACAAGCGCCAAACGCTTAGTGCCCGAGGAGGCATCGGAGCGTGGCGCGCCTTTCCACGACCACTTGACCTTAGATAACGGGCCGCTGCCAGATCGGTTCGCGATGATTCGCCACACGTCGCTTACGCGTGGGACATGCACCGCCCTTTTCGACTTTAGTTTTGGTTTCCTAGCGGTTTAGCTGTTACAGCTGTTTGAGTTTCGACGACTGAATAATTTTACTCCGGGCAGCAAATCGATAACGTTATCCCAAAGGAATATATTTTTTTTTTTTTTCAATTCAATGCCCCATTTTTATTATTATTATTATTCTCAATCGTTGGTGAAACACCCTGCAATGCTTTTCTAATAAACTTGTATAAAAAAAGAGACATTCGTAAACACGATGACTTGCAGGAATTTTATATGCGTAATGTTCATCGGCATATGTATAGAAACCATGATGATGATGAAAGAACATACATCTCCTGAACCCTGGTATTGCTCAACTTATCCGCATCTAGTTGATAAGTATACCTCTGCCAACACGTTGTATTGCTGCAGTACATTATTTAACGAGCTCATGTAAGGATTACGCAATATCGTGGTATTTGCGACGCACTCTCGTTGCTCGATGCTTTTGCGTTGACTTAGGTGATCAACAACGTCATCAACCACGACCTCGACATTCTGGAAGAACGATGCCACGAAAAATTCGCCCAACTTCGGAAGGAGAGGGTACGCCTGATACAACAGAGGATGAAGAACAACACGGGCAAGGACGTAACCCTCGTAAACGGTAAGAGCACGGAATATGCTATAATTAAGAGACTTATATAAATATATTCGAATTTTATTCGTGCATTTCTATTGTTCGTACGCATGCTGAGATTGATATCGATTTTTCGAGTTATCAAGTCGAATGAAGTGCTTCCTTCGGTGCTTTCTTCGCAAGTGCTTACTTCACCTGGTGCATAATTCAGCAGAGAACTCGCGTACGGTGGAATAATGGAGTTCCGGAAATCGCGACATCCTAGAGTCACCGCCAGCTTAAAAAATATTCGCAGCGACCTTTATAGATCAAGTCCCGTGATGCATGCAACGAAGTATTTGAGGTGCGATCGATTAGAATTGTTTAGAGGACATTAAACTGTCGTTTCGGGGAGGGAGGAACCTTTATTTTTATCCATTTACCCGGTACATTGAGCGAGGAAACTGCGTGCATCGGTCACGTGGCGTCAATTGCCCCGCTAAGTTTAGCCGGGAAACAAAATTGAAGTATATATCAGGTGACGTCGATTTCCCTGCTATATTTAGTCGGGAAATAGTATTGGATGTGTCACGTGTCGCCAGGTCACCTGACGTCATTTTCCCAACTAAATTTAGCGGCGAACCTGAAGGTATTTAAGTGGCATAACATGGATTTCCCCGCCAAGTTTAGCGGGGTAAGTTAATTGGTGTGAGAGCACGTGACGTCGAGTCACGTGCCATAAATTTCCCGCTAAATTTAACGGGGCAAGTTAATTGGTGTAAAGGTCACGTTGCGTCAATTTTCCCGCGAAATTTAGCTGGGAAAGTGAATTAATGTACAGGTCACATGACACCGATTTCCTCGCCGACTGTCACGGTTCGGCCGGGGACGTCACGAATGTGATAGAGGCAAAGCCGAAAACGAATAATTTACAACCCATTATATTTACAAAAGAAAGACGAAGATATAACGGAAGGCAAATGAGTATGTACACACTAAAAGGAGAAACGATACACACATGCTTAAACACATCAACAGTTCCAAGAAATGAAGCTGTTCGGAGCAAGCCTTGCAGTTCGAGTTCGCTGCGTCGACGAACCGAAGCGACTTGCCCAAGGCAGCGAAGGCCCCTGTCTCCTAGGCGTCTGAAGGGGAGTATGGTAGAGCACTGCACGGGCCGGAATTTCTAGGCCCGGCCCGACCCGGCCCGGTAGAGACACGGCCCGGGCCCTGCCCGAGCCCGACAGAATTTTTAATTTCTAGGCCCGGCCCAACCCGGCCCGGAAGAGAGACGGCCCGGGCCCGGCCCGAGCCCGACAGAATTTTCAATTTCTAGGCCCCGCCCGACCCGGCCCGATGGCTGTAGCCCGAAACAACCCATTCCCGTTTGAACCCGTCCCGTTTCGACCCGTTCCCGAAACCAGCTCCCCATTTGAACCCGTCCTGTTTCGACCCATTCTTTAAACGCCCTTCCCATATGAACCCGTCCCGTTTCGACCAGTTCCCTAAACGCCCTTCTCGTTTGAATTTGTCCTGCTTCAACCTATTCCCTAAACGCGCTTCTTACTTGAACCAGTTTCCGAAACACCCTTTGCGTTTGAACGCGTCCGGTTTCAACCCACTTTTATAAGGCCCTGCCCATCGCAACCTCTCGCAAAAAGTCTCCATCGTTCTAAGCCTGGTCTGCGCACCTTTTCTGTTTAAGAATACGTTCTGAAGTAGCTTTACATGTCAACGCGTTCTTAAAATATACAACCCTTTCAGGCAAGCTTAAGTTTAATATATTCCTACTTAACCCCTTAAAACGTTTTTTTTTTCAAGATGGTTCCCAAAACGTGCAAGCGCGGAACGGATTATGTACACTGCGCGACACTGATACCGCGAACACGACGTTGGCTCTTTTTTCGAATTTTACTTCGAAATGGTGTTAGTAGGCACCAAAGTATACCGCCTAGGTCTGTGGCCCAGATGAGCACTTCTAAAGACACTAATAGTTTTGAAAACAGTATTTTGGTTCTATGAGATAAACATAAAAACACGACGATCGCTTGTTCGCGCTAATACTGTGGTGTCGCGCTCTGTGCAATAAGGGAGTCTTAGAATAACGTACTCAAGCGCTTTGGGCAAGCTAAACTTAGCATCGCCATAGGTTTTATATCGCAACGCTATTTTTACGGTACCCAAAGCGCTTGCGTAGGTTTTTTTAAATCTTCCTTATAGGGAACTAGATATTTTTGAGAGCGATGAATCAGACAGGTTGACAAGCATATGACTGACTTTACTTTGTTTACAATTTATAACACTGAACCCTCGCTCACACGGAAAAAACTTGAAGGCTTTCTAGCTTCAAAGACGTCTTTTAGTTATTATTTTTAACGACGCTGTATTGAATTTGCACTTCGCTTTTTTTTGTATTCAATGAACCTAAAAGATTAATAAGGAAACTTGCTATCAACAACAATTTATGACTTACGGCACAAGATTGCCCAGGCACGGCCCGGGCCGGCCCGGGCCGGCGCGGCCCGAGAGCTTTTTTGTTCAAGCCCGAGCCCGGCCCGGGCCCGAGAAAATACGTGCTACCCGGCCCGAGCCCGGCCCGCGGGCCGGGCCGGGCTCGGGCTTTCGGGCTGGCCCGGGCCCGTGCAGTGCTCTAGAGTATGGAACTCTGGCCGGCGACAGCTTGTGCACAGCAAGGGTCGGGCGCGTCCTGGAGCGTAGCCATGGATCCCATCCGCCGCTTCCTCCCGGACTCAGTCTTCGATTATAACTCTCACGCCGTCCTCTTCTTTTTCTTCCCCTCCTAAAACCGTTGTCTCACGTGGCGTCATCTTCTTTCTTCTTGCCCCTTCAACTTCCTTTTATGTCATGCCTTAAAATCATGACACCGACTTTGGCGGGTGAACTTAATTGGAGTATAAGATCACATGACGTCAGTTCAGGTAGCATCAATTGACGTCACGTGACCTAAACACCAATTTAGTTTGCCCGCTATGTTTAGCGGAAAATGCGCGGACAGACGGAACAAATTTTGAGGTTTGGGGAACACATGGCCTGGCTCATTATGTTCACGGTTCCTGCTTCGTTCTTCGGTGTTCTTGGCGGCTCTCGTTGACTGAGGCGATTCTGAACCCTTTCAGTGGGTTTCGATTTAATCCCTACCTCTCCCAACTGTGCTGCCGATTGTATTTTTACCTGTTGAGCTATGTTTTGTTTCATAATGACACCTGTCGACGGGACGTGAATTTTTTGTTTAGGGGGCTTCTGTCTCGGGTTTCTCTTTCGACGTCGTTCCCGAAAGGCGAATCTACGTCCCTCAACCTCGCGCTTCGTGGCGACCACCGAGAAATCACTAATGCACTAATTTATTAACGAACTACATAGAAAACTCATAGTTCCGAATAAAATGAAAAGAGTGACCCCAGGGTGCGAGGCCGGGGAGCCACTTTGCATATACTCTAAGAAAAGTTTGTGCGTCTACTGCATACACTCTAAAAAAGTTTGTGCGTCTACTTTCACGCACAACATTCGGAAAGCCAATCACCGCAACTTACGGAGGCAGCTCAGCAAATGACAATGCCGAAACATATGTTTAAACCAAAAAACGCAGTCTGAGTTGTGATATTAAGCAATGCAAAACGTCACAACTCAGACTGCGTTTTTTTGGTCTAAACATATGTTTCGGCATTGCCATTCGCTGAGCTGCCTCCGTAATTTGCGGTGATTGGCTCTACGAGCGTTGTGCGGAAAAACAAACGCCTGGGCTTTTTTTTTTTTTTTTTTTTTTTTTTTTTTTTTTTTTTTTAGAGTGTAGTGCTATGTCAAAAAGTATAGTTCGAGGAAAATATCCTAGGCTCGATGCATGTAGACATCAATTAACTTTGAGCGCATAGATCAGTGCATCCTCGATAAATAAATATTCTTCATAAAGACAGCCACAATGTTTTTAGGATCAAAATTTGTGTTCCACATTAAGGAAAAAAAAACACGGACTTTAAAGGATTATGTTGCCAGTGTAAAACCTTTTGTGCCTATATTGGCGTTCCCTGTTGTTTCTTTTTAGTGTTATTGGCGGGTGACGAAGTGATTCGGTGTGTACAAGGTTTTCGATTTTAATTCGAAGAGATTTGTTGTTTTACAAAAAAAAAAAGGGGGGGGGGATGAAAGTTAGACGAGTGTCTTTTTCCCAATGTATTTATCAGGTTCGGCGGACATTAGATGAGGGGACACTTGTCATGGTACGTAAATTTACTAATGAACAAAATACGTTCAATAACTTTTAAATGGATAATTTTAGGGGTCATGTTGCAATTTCAGTGTTGACGGAAACTTAATTAGAGGCCACGCGAATCGAAATAGCTGGAAAAAATGCAATGTTTTTTTGGAGATATTGATTGATCAATTTTCGGGTATTTTAGGCCGATGTAAAAATTGCGCGCACAAAGCGCGCCGCAAGCCCTGCCCACGATGACGCTTAGAAGAATGACGCAGTCGTTTCAGACCCGTCGTCGCTTGTATCGCCTGCGTACCCACCAAGGACACAGGCTACCCATATAGTGACGACAGGACTGAAACGACTACGTCACTCTTCTAAGCGTCATTGTGGGCAGGACTTGCGGGGTGCGCTTTTTGCGCGCAATTTTCAAATCGGGTTAAAAAGCACGAAAATTTAGCAATGTATAAAAGAACATTACATTTTTGCAAATTATTTTAATTGGTTTGGCCTCTAAAAGGAATAGCCGTCAATACTACATGCAGTTGCAACATGACACTCAAAGCAATTAATTAAAAAGTTAATGAACGAATTTTAGTTAACTAGCCTACTTACTGTGACGATTATTCCCTCATCTAATGTCCGCCGAGACTGATAAATGCATGTTCAAAACAGCACTCGTCAAAATCTCACTTCATTAAAAAAAAAAAACGTTTGACTTAAAATAGAACGTTTTTATAACACGGAGCGGTGCTACGTGTGATCAGGATTTGTGTACGTTGCCATTGAACATACGCCCCAAAACGGAACGTCTACTTTCCCTCAAAACATTTGGGTGAGCCAATCGCAGCAGACTACAAAGGGAGACGCGCAGACTTCATCGTTCGATGCAAGTTGGCCGCGCGCTCCTTTAATATAATACACTGACTGGCTTTCTAAGTGCACTGGGGGAAAACTAGACGCACAGGCAGCTTTTTGGATTGAAATTTTCCACCTCACTCGAAGGAAGCACAAAGCTTAAAAACATGCCTTGTTAGATTTTCACCTTGCCTTCTTTCGGTGCCAGCTTGATTCTCATGCCCTAAAGTTATACTATAAAGAACATACGCAAATCGTTTGCCTGCGCGCGATCCGTTTTCATGTGAAGAACACGACTACGGATGATTATTCCGAGAAAATGGCGACAGCCGCCGCGTAATTGTCTAACGGGTGCCCGGGACTGTCCAAACGGCATCCTACTTTTCAACTTGCCGCTCTCTTTCGCTGGTCCCTGCCTTTGGTAAGGGAACATACCTATCCTTGATCTCTTCCCTTTTAACAAATAAAACCAAGTTAGCACTTTATAAATAGAAACTCAATAAACCATGGATCGAACCAAAAAAAAACACAATATCTCTATTTTATTTAAGATTAAGTGGTGAGCAGTAACGTGCTTGGCGCCCACAAAGTTTTCATCACACACACACACACAAAAAAAAAAGATTTTTGTATTGGTTTACATGGAAATCATGCGAATCCCTATGGTGTCTTCGAGGTTGCGAGCGTCCAAGAACCAAGCGAGGATCTACAGGCCGTGCAAATAGCGGCTTATTATGTCCCCGCTTCTTGCCTTCGTTTTTCGACATCAACTAATTCCACGAGTGCATAATCTCGTTGACTGTGACGCGATAACAAGATCCTCGAAAGTTGGGACTCGACTCCCCCTGCGTCTCTCCAGCTGCAAACGACTATACGTTCGGTGTTGGCTTCAATCATGGAGAGGAAGCTTCTGGAGGCGACATGACGCCACCATAAGTGAAGCCAAAAGTGCTGAGGGACACGCTTCCAACGATGACCAAAAATCACAGCTGTTTTGGTCACCCGAGGGCAACGTTACTAGAACACTCAGTTGGGAAACTCGCCGTCGAAACCTGGGCCGCTGGCGTCCACCGAGACCGAGCTAAATACGACAACAGCGCCACTCTTTATTATTTGTTTGTACTGTGGTCACCTTGAGCTTTTAGAAAGCATGTTTTTGCGTAAAAACAAACAGAAAAAGACTCCTTTTTTATTAAATTTTTTTTGAGTTAAGTACAAAATAAAGGGCGCGTGATGTTTTTATAATTTTTAGTTTGGAAGGTTTTGCGGAACAATTAATATTGTTTTTATACAACCATGCCTCAGCGGTCCTTCCAGGTAGCGCGTCCCGACCTAGGTGCATTTTAACTTCGGTGCTTATTCGCGGCGCGTCCGCTGGGGAGAGGGGTTTGGCACCCCTGTAACCTCTTCCGCTGTGTCTGTTTCGGCGCTAAAATGGCCGATGAAAGCCAAAAAAGAAGTAATGTGCAGTTCCTCGAGTGGAATCTGCGGGAGAAATGGCGGCGTTGTGTTCGCCATTAGCTCGGTTTTGGTGGACAGATTGGGGCCACTTTTTCAGAGCAGTCTCTACGGCAGTTTCCCAACTGAGTGGTTCTAGTAACGTTGCCCGAGGGTGACAAAAACAGCTGTGGTTAGGTCATCGTTGGGCGACGGGCGTCGCTGTCGCCGTCGCTTGTCTCGGCGATCGCTTAGATGCGGTTCAGCCTTACACTGAACCGGACGAGAACATCACGCCTATACTTTTCGGCGCTCTGCAGGAGACAGCGGAATGGAAAACGACGCGGACGACACCTTCAAGGACGGACAGCCAGTACAGCTGTTCCGGCCAGAAAGAAGTCTGAGCAGGGTAACGCCAGCCATTTCTAACATCGACGCCCTATTATAATGCACAGTACCACCGTTACAACATGTAGGTTTGCGCAGCATTCTGTTATCGGATAAGGACAAACGTATAAAAATTGTAATGGTTTTCGCAGAATAGTTGCACTAAGAGGTACGACATGGTTTCCGGTAAATCGTCGATCCTTGTCGAGCAGTCACGTGCTATTTAAAAACAATCGAACATAACTAGTTTATGAAGCTCCACTCACATACCTGTTTGTTTCCACAAAAGTAATAAAAAAATGTTTTGGATCGAAGTGGGACAAACAATACATGACGACTGTTTGTCAACCCAGTGCGCCATAAAAATTATACTCTTATTTCTACGCCACATTAAACATTAAACCGGAATGCTTGAGTGGTGCCCCCCTATGGTTCCTCTCCTGACGTCATTACCCTGCAAACAACAAGGCCAATGGTGTTTGTAATTAGCATGCTGGAAGCCTGAAATCATTACGCTCTGAAACCAATACTGCGAACACCGTCAAAATTGTAGTTCTTACATTACTCCTATTTCCATCGATGAGAAATCCTTTGCTGCAGGTCGACCACTGCGACGCTTTCAATCGCTCACAACGCTATGCGCCGCACGAAAATGTGGAGTTGCTGAGTGAAGTGGCACTCCAGTTTGTTACTCATTGTTATCATGCCGTCTTGCACATCGCCCAACCTATACACACAACGTAATCCGTGTACAATGTCTCCCATCCAGGAAAGCTCGATGACTCCCGACACCAGTTCAACCGCAGGTCCGACTCCAGTTCCCACGTCTGACCTGGCTCCGATGCCACCGACCGAGAAAATATTCGGTGCGTGCAAAGGAGGACCTATACGCCTCGACACGACCATGTCTGGCCTGTGCATGACAAAAAAAAAAAAAAAAAAAAAAAGCAATGTAAATTTATACGCGCAAAACGATGCTGAATTCGCAATCAACAGCAGGTCAGAATTGTGGGTTCGTATGTTGTCTGTAGCTCGTGATTCGCGTAAAGTTGTTCCTTCAAGAACTCAGGTTGCCTCACTGCGAATTTCCGCTGTGAAAGCAGACGCGCTATCTTTCTTGTCATCGCGGCCAAGTTGTTGCCTGCCTAATTCATGAAGTGAACTACCATTTTTCTCTGCGTTCGATGCAATCACGCGTATGTATCTTGCTTGTTTTTGTTTTAATTAAGCGTGTCAATGTGATTGCATGTATTTCCGCATAGCGTCAATCGTCTGTGTAGAAGGAAGAGGCTGCCTTGCAAGTAAAATAAGGTAGCACAGATAACTCAAAACAACACATGCGAAAACAGCATCAGCTCGAGGAGCGACATTTTTCGTGCAAAATTCGAGTGTCAATAACACTCGAACAAAACCAACTTTCTGCGCCACTCGCGTCTCTATCTTCAGTCGTTACGCGAAGTGGCGCTAACAATCACATGTCACTTTTTTTTTCTTTTTCTTTTTTAAATTACGGGTAATTGTTGTTTGTCTTTGTTCCCGGCCGTACGACTTTTATTCAGGAATGTGTCTAAGAAGTTACATGTAAAGTCGTTACTGTAACGGTTTTTCCATAACAAAAAAAAAGTGACGATATCGTGATGAAGTAACATTTAGTACGCTGCCATCTTTATCTATACTCGTTTTCACCTTAAGAACAGCAGTAAAAAAAGACCGACTGCTCGCGGAGCATTACTAATTTTTTTCCTTTGTCTATATAATAAAAATATATGTAGATGGATTTTAGATTAGATGCATGTTATTATCAAGAGTATCAAGACATACACGTTTCAAGCGTTAAAGGTGCCGCTTCTTCCTCCGACAATTAAATGTTGTAAGAACTACCTTGCAGTCTCGCACGGTGTGTGAACTCTGAGCAAAAGTTTCTTTTTTTTTTCTTAAGGTGAAAACGACTATAATGGGCTGCTGAACGCGTGTTGGGCATGCGCAGTACGGCAGCAGCTATCTTCTGCAGAAGACAGCTACTGCCGCGCATGTGTCCACAACCTAGTGACCGGGCAGTTTTCGCCTGCGTGATAAACGCAAGAAATGTGTATATAAAAAAACCATACGCGGTTGTGCGGTCGAGTTTGTCCCGGGCTCATCGTAGTGTCGGTGTTGTAACAACACGACCGCAAGTCCAAGTCAGCAAGGACAGCCCGACATATCCAAGCTTGTTTCTCTTAACAGTTTCACTGTAAAGGTTAACAAACCAAATAAATCTGGTGGTTTGAACCTCTAGCTAAAGTTGTAATGACACTGCGATGACAATATTAATGCGTAGTGGTCTCTCTCAACATTTAGTAATAGGTTGCATAATTGGTTACCATTAGTTGTTATCCGAGCGACTGAAAGGTAACGCGGTACTTGCCTAGTTTGAGGAATTGTCACATCCAAAAAGTTTCGTTCCACGGTGGGAGCCCTTCAAATGGTCGCAGCGACTAAACCTCAAGCACATATACATCATGCGTAACTGACAAAACTATGATGACAACCACTGTCCCCCACAAGATGAGGACGCCGGGACGTCTCCCTAAGATGCCCGGCCTCCAGCACGCGCTCGCTGCTTTTCGTCGTGCTTTGGCTGCGCGTGCACGCTCGAGGCTCCCGAGATGCCGAAGCATTGTCGAAGGTAGCAAGCCCTTGCTGAAAGTGGAACAAGTGCTCCCTGTCGTTCGAATCCTGCCCGTAGCTATAAGGTGCCCATAATGTCAATGTGCTCAAATGCCGAACTAATTTTACTTCCAGGGAAAGTGGTTGAGCTGCGTCACCAGCATCACGAACAGATGAAGGCACTGAAGAAAGTGCAGGCACTGCGCCAGGCAAGGCTCAGCAAGGCTCTGCAGCGCAAGATCGAAGCTCGCCGCCACAGAAAGAGTGTGACGCCCCAAGTTAGGGAAGCGTAACCACCGCGTGTGCGCTGCTTGCAACAAAGAGTAGACGTGACAACTAAATTAATTTGCAAAACTTGCGTGTCTTTTATCGCGATCGTGCAAAAGGCATAAAGGCTAGTTTACACTCTTACGACCGGTTACGACCGAGTGCATTACGACCTTTTGCGTTATCTTACGAGAGAAAACGCACTGGCACGCTGGTGCCATCTACGAGGTGGCCCTGGAACTGCATGTAAAGCGACGGTTTTTCAGTATTGGCGAGATTAAATGTACCTAAATATAAGCTTTTCAAGCAAAAAAATACAAACATACAAACATTTCAAGTGTTTCATTGCTACCAGGTGGAGGCACTCGTGTGTTCTCTCGTCGTAAGAGATCGCAAGAGGTCGTAACACGCTCGGGCGTAAGCAGTCGCAAACGTGTAAACGAGCCTTAATGCCGCCCTGCTGACCAGTTTTATGGCCTGGATATGGTGTATTACACCTAATATTTGTACTGATACCAGATTACTTTATGCCTCCCTGTTTAAGAATGAATATTAGATAACAGATAATGTCCAGACCAAAACACACCCTGTAGTATAGTTCCGACGTTTTCAGGCTGACAGTGGCGCCAGGCGTAGCCGGCTCCAGGTCAGCAGGGTATATATTTCAAGGTGCACTTACGGAAGCATCTCATACAACGTTCCAGCTAATAGATCTGATACAAATAAAATATTGCAGCTTTCGTTTCTTGCTTCTGACACACAATAAAGTACCTAAATGGAAATAAAAAAGAAAATATAGAAACGTTTTTTAAATGAATTTCAAATTTACAACATTTTCGAAGTTTTATTTTAGTCATCCATATACCATATAATGAATAAGTGAAAAAGGGAGGTTACCAACACTACCAAAAGAAGTTTGAATCTTTTTTTTCGATCTAGTTTAACACAAATTTTTAAATATATCACACACAGAACACATAATCCTGTTCTAATATAGTCAACAAGAGAGCGTATTATATGACAATAGAAAATGAGTCTAAGGGGAGTAGTCAAACATGCAACCCTCGGTGGTTGGTAGAAACACTAACCCATTCACTTTAAAAAAACACTAACACTCCCTAAAACAAAATTTTTTTTTTGCTAGGCGATTTATTATGTTGTCAGAAGACTACCCAATCAATATTATCGCTAGAGCGTCACATATATCTTAATAAAGTAAAAAAACGCAACTGCTCGAAGCTGAAACCAGACTGGGGAGGAAGGAAAAATATAGATGAAGATAAAGTTACCAAACGTCCCATAACTGTGGAACTTTTTTTTTTTTCAGTCAACGTTTTTGCAGCATTTTAAAAACCACAAAAAAATGGATATCATATTTTCTGCCTATTTTTAGTATTTTGTGTGTGCCTTTGACGACCCACGACTTATACCCCATTCGCACGGTCAACATAAAGGTACCTTTAACATAGGTCCCTTTGCTATCGGCGAATCAGCCTGTGCTCCTGGGTCGCGAGCACACACCGCGCGCGGAAGATCGTTAATTGATTGGCCGATGAGAGTAAAGGTCTTTTAGCTAAAGGTGCCTTTACGGTCGTGTGAATGGGGTATTCGATTATCTTTGGTTAACCCGGCCGGTTCTCGATCGGCGGTTTTTGGGCAGAAAGAAAAGGAATTTCGAGCCGCAAACTTCTGAGTAGCTTGGCTCTCATATGTCACGTACAAATAAAAATCTTGGCGAGCTTAAATACTCCGTCAGTGTCCCTTTGACGGCCAAGTGGAAAGTAAAAAGCCCATCATTATAATGTGCCCCCCCCCCCCCTCACACACACACACACACATATTCACAAATTGACTACCTAACTAAATTGGAGGTCACCGGATGCACCATCTCCAAAAAAGAACTTAAATCAAGCTATAAGCATATTGACCCCTTGACATGCATTTTGAGTTCGGAGATACTTGGTCTGTTGGCGCGCGACGGCTCGAAAATGACTTCTATTTTGGGGTAAACGAACGGTCGAAATAGAAGTCATTTTGTGAGTCCCCAACTGGCAGGTGTGTGTGCGTAGGCGTTGTAAAAGGAAATTAGGGGGGGGGGGGGGGGGGGATGAGAGCCAATAGCCAACTGGCAAGAGGGAGCACGGAGAGGGGCACTTTTCAGCGCGCTTCGATTGGCTGCGAAAAGGAGCGAGAGAAAAACGGAGGAATGACAGTCCTTCGACCATTTCAGTCCGCTGCCTCCTTCCATAATTATTGCTTTGTTTTCCTTGGGGGAATGAGGGTGGGGGGGGGGGGGGGGGGGGAGGGGGGGGTTGGTGACGGGCGTGTTTTAGCCAAGTAGTTATATGAAAAAAAAAAATCTTTTTTTTGGAAAGTCTCTTTTGATTATATGCCTTTTATGGGCCTTTAGGTTTAAAAATGCCTCCAGAGCATTACACTACAAAATCGTACCTACCGTCAAATAATGAACATGCGCCCACGTCCATACGAGCGACCACTCCATTAGAGCCATCATCTGTCATATTTCAGCGTTTACTACGGAAGAAGTCTACAGTCAACCGCTCCTCGTCACGTGCCCGTGATTCTACTTTGGATTCTAAGATTCTACCGCAACCTATTCATGCTCATAGGCCTGGTGTGTGTGCATTTTGTATATATATTTTTACGGTGCTTGAAAGACAGTTTTTCAACATGAGTAAAAGAAGCCCTTGAAGCGCGCTCCTAGCGCCGAGGCTGCAGTTACACGGTACTCATTTTCTGTCTTCATTGAGGTCTTCGTGAATTTATTTGTATTAGGTGTGCTTGTTTTTGCAGCAGTTTCGTTTGTTAACTTTCCTGGTTTTGAGTCAACTTCGGGTTCCCGGGGGATGGCTGGAAATACGACTGGGTGATTTCGGATAAGATCGACCAAAGAGTGGCCAGTCGACATTTTTAGATTAACTGATGTTTTTATATGCCATTGTCGAGTGTCTCGTATAACAAACCCACACTCAGTTTTGGCCAGAAAAAAAAATTGAGGACAGGAAAAGTCATAAGGCATGAAGAGGTGGACAGTTGCATTAACGCGCACTGATAGAGGGGGCACGTGTGAAAGTGAACAACTAAAACGATAAAATTAGAATTTTAAAACTTTTTAGAAAAAAAGAGACCATGGGTCTCTTTTTTTTTGTTTGGTTGGTTGTAATATATAGTAATAATATTTATTTAAATAATATTTACTTTTCTAAACATTGTCAAACATGCCTGCTCGAACGACAAATGTAAAAATTTGGAGGCCTGTATCTCGTACAGTGGGACAATATACTGGATAAAAGTATTTAAGTTAAGTTACTAAATACCTGCTCCATAAAGTAATTAAAATACTACTCAAGTTACTTTTACTGTGAAGTATCTTGAGTAGAGTACAAATACTTAGAAATGTATTTCAATTACTTTTGAGCATAATTCCGCATTGTGTAATTTTTATCGACGTCAGACACAACGACAATTATACGGTTGCGCGAACCTGGTTTACCCGAATGGTTTATTAAGATGCAACAACACAAAACGGAAAAAAAAAATTGCGTAGGGCTATTTTATGCAGTCCAACTATATTTAGCAGGATATTGTCACGAAGGACAAATGATGAGGCGGCGAATAACTGAATAAACTCAACGTTTAATTGGGCGAACTCGTAGCCAAAACAAAATAGAGAAACGCTAGCGTCGCGGGCGTCGATGTTGGCGAAACAGCAGGATCGAGCGCTGGGGCGAGAGTGACTATAAGGACCGCTACCCGGAGCACATTTTGTACCCGCGTGGGGGTTTCTGGAACATTCGGCTCAGAATGTTCGGCGCGTAGAACATTCGTAACTCGATCAGACGACAAGGTTTTCGAAGTAACGAGAATCCACAGTTGAGAGACTAAATTAAAGAGGAGTCCGCTCCCTGGAATCGAATCCGGGGCCTCCGCGCGAGAGTCAAGCGCGGTAGCCATTCGGCCACGCGCTCGCTCGGCAACGCGCGTGGCAATAGCGCTGATAATTGTTACAAAACATTTCTGGGACAACAAGAGGAGGAGATCAGACCATGGCGCCCCAAGTGGTTAGCTTTAGGACTACACGGATGAGAACAACGAATACAATGACTCAGCGCTCAGCTGATGCATAACCGAACGCGGCGTCAGCGTTCGGCTGGATTCGGAGTTCGTGTTCTCCGGTGAGTGGGAAGAGGGTCTTTTTTGTTACCACTCCGGCCTGCATGAACAATGCAGCATGCAAGGTGCCCAGTTCAGCACAAAAGCCCAAGTGGGTCAAGCTCGCACCCTCTGACGACTGCTTTCGGGAGAGATCCGGCACTTAACGTCTCTTCGTTTATTGTTAGTATTTTTACATTACACTGTGCCCCGGGCTCTATTAAAGAATATGACATGAACATGCCCACAAGGCCTGTGAGCATGTGCAAAGGCCTTGTGTTAGTTATACACCGAGGTGTGGGGGCAACAAACGGGTCAGAGCTCCTCGCCAATAGTGACATCGCTGAATATCACGTCCTGCGGTGGACCTTAGGCGGATCGTTTAATTACAATCATAAGCGAACTTGGTACACGGAAATGAGTGAATAGATAACAAAGAGAACCCATATAATAGCCACGGCAGTGGTCTCACCTTCTTCAAGTAGGTGTTGTTCAGAAAGGCACTCAACGTTTGGGGACGCTTTGTTGGCATTTTGAGAGGTCATCCTGCTCGTTGCCCGTTTCCTGTCCTGTCCTCTGCTTATCAATGTTCGCTTACGGACAGTGTTCGCGACATCATTAAGAGACGGACTGACCACAAAAATAAGATAAACAACAGAAAACCTTGACGTTTTGCCGTAGCAGGGTGAAATATACAAAAAACGAAACAATATTTTTTGTCCACTTATCATTTTTTTATTTATTTATTATTTTCTTGACACTTAAAGGTGCACTCCGGAGCGTTCTGCGATGGTCTATTTATGGCGGTAACTCAATCTACAGGTTTTAAGAATCATAAAAATCATAAAATTACGGTCATGCGCGGCGGATTTCTCTATTAAAATTGCTATCAAAGTCCCCGGCACGCCCCCCTTTCTGAGATGATCCCGGAAAACGGGAGGGGCATCTCTTTACGCGTCAGCCAATAGCAAACGAAGGATTCCGGCGTCACTGCGCGTCACCAACGGGGCCGACCGCCGACCCGCGGAGGAATCTCTCGAACACGCGCGGACCGTCGTCAAGAAGCCCGGACTTTGTGCTCGGCAGTCGACGTTCGTCGCACCGCACCGTCGCGCTGCTACTGCAATACGCAGGCGCATTCTACAGATGACAAGGAAAATTTTGACTCGTTCACGTGGGAGGATCGCAAAGCTGGCTTCGGAGTCGGGATCCACGGGAAGAAGGAACACGTGTCCCGCCAACGCACGCCTGCAGACGCCCCGGGAAGCAGACGAGCTGACGCGCCGTCGCATCACCCCCTAGCAACGAGCTTGCGGGCAGAAAACATAGTTCGCTGGTTTTGGAGCGATAATTGCGGACTATGTTTCCCGCACCGCAATATTTTACGTTTTTCTCAAGCTCTAATTTACCACAAGCTTAAAAAGTGTCGCAATAATAACGTTCGCATTCACCGCGAGATGCAGCATTTCCATTGGTTAAGTTTTAGCGATGGGCAGGGAATGGGGGATCGCCTTCCAAGAGAAAATAGTCCGGATATATTTCTACTGCCATCTGCTTAATAAACGGTTTTGTAATGTAAAACTTTGTACACATATTAACTTGCACCTACTACGCAATATAACAACATAAACAGACGATCGCAGAAAGCTCCGGAGGGCCCCTTTAAGTCCTCACTGTTGTCGTAGGTCGTTTCCCGATCTGCGTCGCGCCTCAGGGTGGCAATCTTTACTTCCGTAAAACCACCCCTTTTGTTTGAGGATTTTTTGGGGGAAACTCAAGGAAACAAAAGGGCGCCTTTTGGAAAGGCGAGGGGAAAACCTCCATTGTACGAACTTTGGGCTGAAATATGACTCACAATCGGCAAAAAAGCGATGGTTTCACGAGCTGAATCAAAGTCACCGTAGCTAATTGGAGCTAGCAACAGGATTTGGTTGCTTGAAAGATTGTTCACGCTTACTCGTGCCACGCCCACGCCACTTCATACCGTAAAAGTCGGCAGATGGCGGAATGCCAAAAATGTATTTCAGATAATGAGTACAGGAAAGTCAGAAATGTATTTAAAATAGAGTATCAAATACTCTAGATCAAAAGTATTTGCAAGATACCAAGATACTTCAGAGTATTGTAAATACAGTATCTTGAGTAGAGTATTTGAGAGAGTTTTAATCACCATCATACATTTTTCATATAGTATTCTAATTATATATGATTATTATTTAAAATATATATTAGGTATCTGAATGATACGATAGCCGTGATATATTAAGGCAAACATGAGAAAAAATCAAACAACGAAAAATTAGGATGCGAATAAAAAAAATACCACCTTTGATTTTTTTTAAATTTGGGTACCCGGTCATACTCTATTTCAGCATTCATTTCTATTAAAAAAAATGTTGCATTATTTGATTGAGAAAGAAAACAGAACTCCCCAAAGTACGGTCTTTTTACAAAGCCTACACTTAGCGGTGCCCTATGCGAGAAGTGACTCCGATTTCCAGTTTCAGGAAGCTAACACACATCTTTCATATATTTTTATTGAGATGAGGTCAGTGACAACTAGAGCAATCGGTCACACAGTAAAAGTGAGGAGAAACTATATACGGCATTTTACATACAGCGTACAAAGAGGTATCCTATTAGAGACTAGTGATTCGGGAATAGATGATGCAGTGTGAAGTTTTACTTTCCGGTATATTTTATGTTTAGGATAAAAAAATATATATCTTTACTTCCACACACAAAAATAAAGATAGAATACTGAAATTGTTTAGGTTAGCTATGATATTCCGGGGACAAACAATTTCAGCTGAAGGGTGCCGCCGCGCCGGACTGAAAGAGATTCGATACTCTCGGTGTAAGAATGGATCGTGGCAAGCCGAGATATTTTATCCTGGGCAAGGATAACGTTTCTTGAATCTCATATGGTGATCAGATAAAGGTTATGAGTAGGGTTCGGAGTTTTCAGTTTAAACCGATAAAAAAACGATAAAAGCACACCGCGATTCCATTTTCGGAAATTCGGTTTTAACCGAAAAAGGTTAGTTTTTTTAGGGCAGCGTCGAGGTGGGGGGGAAGGGGGAAAGGGGGGGGGGGACAGAGGGGGCTTTGCAAGGTTCGACATTGTGTGACGTCTTGGTGATTGCCCCCTTCCAAGGTTCAACATGCAACAAAAGAGGTCTTGGATTGGCCTTCGCGGGACATCTGTGTCGTTTCTGTGATCGGGCTTAGTGGGTCAAGTTCCCGGTCCCTCAAAAAAAGTTCGGATCATGCACTTCAGAGGACATCGAGGAAAGCTGCTAATTCCTTTCTTCACACCCTCTTCAAACTTCCCTGTCGTTCAAAACATAAATAAAATGTTTTTTTTTTTTTCTTATAATTCCGCTGGTTCTTGAACGGTCATCACCTCAGACGGTCGCATCATCAGAATGGGAAGGAAAAAGAAGCGCGCTGAAGATTATGCCCGCGAATTCCACAATTTTGAGGTGTGTCCTGACGGAAGTTGTAGCGAAGACCACGTATGTATATGTGTCGTTATTCTTTGAGTGATCACAATTATCACAGATACAAGGATAATCTGATCCGGTGTCCGATGGTGTTTCTTTCATATCCACCGAAAAAAAAACGGTAAACTTTTTTGGGAATAAATATACACCGATAAAGACCGAAACTTGAATTTTAAAGAAACACCGAAAAAAGTATGCTGAATTTTTAAAAAATAAAAACCGAAAACGCGGAACCCTAATTATAAGCTATCACCAAGTAAAACAGTAGGTTATAAATAAGATGTCCCTGCACGCAAAATGAGCAGTCCTTGGGGAATCAAATTGGGCACTTTACGCTAAGGCCTTCCTCGATGCACCCACTTAATAAAGTGTTTTCTAACCAGATCCGACTGTCCGCGCTATATATATGTCTGATATGTCACAGGTTTCTTCTGTTGATGACTTGCACAGCCGCCGCGCGTGCCAAGACTGAATGCCAAGAAAGGCGCGCACCGTCAACCACTATTTATTTATTATTATTATTTTTTTTGACGATACCGAACCTCATTTTTGTCCAGATACACAAGATGCACCCAGTTTCTCGGATAGAACGCTCACCATTGTCCTGGCCGTCTAAATTGCGTTTATTGAACGTTCTCTCAGATTGTTCAGCGTGGCCTGGTGTTTCACGAGACCGCCAACTCCGTCGCATGCATTTTCCCATGTCCAGATGCAGAATATAACCACTGGGCTTGTGAACAATCATTCTGTGCAACCTGGTGATGGTAGCGATTCTTGAAATGACTGGCGGCCCCGTCACTTACGTACGTCACATATACCGCAACGTTGTCTTCAACCCACTCTTTCACTTTTTCTAGAGCGAAACACGTGTGAGCAGCGTCGTCACACAGATCCTCATTGATGATAGCAAAGCTGTTTGTACATTTTCTTGTCGTCACTACACATGTAAATATCGCAACTTTTTTTTTTTCTAGTGGTATGTGAATTTTGTCAGGAAGCGTGCACGATGGTCCAGTTTTCAGCAGTCAAAATTAATGACAATGCTCCTGCGTGTCATGCACTGTTTTTCATAGTACATCGATTTACCTTGCGTTTGTCGGATATGGTTGTGAAATATCCAACTTTCAACCGTTACCTTAGCAACTTTTAAACAAATCTCAAAACCCTTTTTTTTTTTTTTCACAATGTCGCCGGATTTTTATGTTGTAAGCACAATCTCTTCATCCTCTGGGATGTGAAGTTCGCCGAGTGTACGAGAGGCCTTTGGGGCAGTGATCACAGACCTGTTAGTGCAGTGGTCTCAAACTCATTTGAGTGTGGGGGCCAGATATCCCACATCCGAGATGTCGAGGGCCAAAGTAAGATGGGGAGAGGGAGGGGGAAGAGAGACTTCGTGCTTTATGGTTTTTGTAAACTCACAGCCTTGCCAGTGATATCTTGAGATTTGACTGGTTTTTAAGACCTGATGCGATAAGAATTAAAATGACCCCGCCCCGCCAAACGTACTGGCATTTTTAACATGTTAATTAGAACAAATATAGCATTTTAATAGAAGAAAATACACTGCCATTCCAGCTGATGAATTCACCCAGGAATTACCAAGCTAAACATGTCGCTAAAAACAAAAACAATCAGTTAATACAATCCTGATGATTTTAACGACAATACTCGAACGAATACTGCTGTTTTAATGGTGATATATTTTTAAAGGCGATATTCCCGAGCTCGTAGCTTTACAGCTGAGATACATCCTTCAACAAATAGCTTGCGCTTGCAACCTAGTAGCGGAATTGTCGCATATTACAAAAAGGCCGGGAAGCAAAATTTAAATCTATAAAGGCAAATGAATATAGACAAGTATAAGCTATGTGAATACGTTAGAAGAGCAGAGTTACTTTTGGAGCGAAAAGTAGGCGAGGCGATGAGATCACTATGGCGCTTGCTATTTCTAGCGCTCGAGACATGGGATACGGTACTCGTAGCCGCTTGGGCCTGCGGGCCGCCTCCCTGCGAGTCGCGGGCTGCATGCGGCCCGCGGGCCATGTGTTTGAGACCCCTGTGTTAGTGGGTCGCACAGAAATGCTGAATTAATTTCACTAGTGTTGAATGTTGCGCCTGTAACGTTCTCTAGAGCGGCAATACAAAGGCAATAATTGGCGCAGCGCACACAAACGCACACTTCCTGGTGTGGAACACATTTGACCTATCTAGGGCACAAGGAATAAAATTTCGTTAGCCCAACGCTGGAATCAGGATGCTTGTCTTTGTATGCGTGAAAGGCCTCTCGAATTGAGCGTGTCAGGAACCGCTTTGGCACGAACATGTTCTCTCCGCCGAGCATGACAGAGATCACGTCCTTCTGGTTGGGACCATGGCGCGAACATTGTAGTTCGTCTTTCGTGAAGTACTCTAGGGCAACAGACACGTTCTCATGGCTCAACTTCCGCCTCGTGCGAGGATCCGGCTCATACCACACGCCATGCTTTTCCTTACCAAGAGCGTAAACACTGTCGCCATGTTAACCTTTCCTAGGTTAACATTGCGAGTGTTTACGCTCTATTGTATTTAGGCGGGGCTCGACTATTTGGAGATTCAGTTGTCTGTCGGTGTGCCCCTTTGTGCCTGATATTATCGCCCGTGACGCCAGCGAGTGGGATGGCGAAAGGCACGGCTGCTCAGTAAACAGGCATCGGCGGTCATATTTTGCTGGTTGAAGCGAACCCCCATATTCTTGACAACAAACAAGGAAATGCGAGAAAAAAAGTGAAAGCCGTTTACAACTCCCTGTAACGCCGAATTAGAGCGCAGCTCTTGAGGAGGAGGAGGGAAGGGTACTGGGAGGGGCGAAGCGACCTGGGGGGTCACGTGACCTTGGGGGGTCGTGACCTTGAGGGGTCACGTGACGATGCCGATGATGTCATCAGTGACGATGATGATGCGGACTCCGATGACGTCATCAGCGATGATGACGATGACGATGCGGATGTCGGTGACGTCATCAGTGACGTCACTGATGATGTCATCAGTGATGACAATGACGATGCGGATGCCGTTGACGTCACTGGTGACGTCATCAGTGATGATGGCGATGCGGATGCCGGTGAGGTCATCAGTGACGTCACTGATGACGTCATCAGTGATGATGACGACGATGCGGATGCCGGTGAAGTCATCTGGGAGGTCACGTGACCCTGGGGGTGGTCACGTGACCTCGGGGGTGTCACGTGACCTCAGGGGGTCACGTGACTTCGGGAGGTCACGTGACCTCAGGGGGTCACATGACCTCAGGGGTGTCACGTGACTTGGCAGGGTCACGTGACTTGGGGGTCTGTCGCGTTCGACCAGAACGGTACACGGAACCAGTGGAGGCAGAGGTCGAGCAAGTAGAATAATAAAACATATATTTGCAACGTAAAGAACACTACTGTTATGTACAAGAAAGTAAATCCCAAAAGCCAAACCCTATCGGTCCCCGTGACCCAGTCCCCTGAATGTTGATCGTCACTCACGACCTTGAAATGCTGAAGCCGGGCCAGCTGCTTCTCGTGGTCGTCTCTGGGGTGCGATGTCGCTAGGTAGGAGTCTTGGAGGTCGGTGAGGTTGCTTCGCTACACTGGAGCGTAGCCAGTGGCTGGTGGCCTCGCCTCGGAGCAGAGCCAAGGACGTCCTTGTCCAAGTACACCCTTTGCTTCTTATATCCTCTTCTTCCTTCTCTTCGGCCTGCCTGTAGGCCGCTCGCCCTTCCCTAATTCTTCTTTTTCCTTCACAATCGTTACAATGCCCCCGACGTTCCAGAAATTCATACAATGAATTTTCTTTCTTTTTCCCATTTTCTTGTCCTTTCTCCGTAGGCGATTGTTCGGCAGCTGTCACGTGCACGGCACATCTGGACGCTTCACTCACAGCACACAGCTTATCACGCCCAGCGCCCGCGTGCCCAACCCTTTGATGTACTCCACGTGGAAGCTGTAATCTTGTAGCTTCATGCTCCACCTCATGATACGGCTGTTCGTGTATTTTGCCTTATTAATGAACTCTAGTGGTTGATGATCTGTCTGAACCCGAAAGTTTCTACCGTACAAATATATCGTAAATCTTCCCACTGCCCAAACCAGTGCTAAACCTTCCCTTTCTATTGTTGCGAAGTTCTTCTCCGCCCTACTAAGTTTTCGGCTGGCGTAAGCAACTGGATGTAGCACCCCGTCTCTCTCCTGTAGGAGCACCGCTCCCAAGCTTGTGTCTGAAGCGTCAGTCCGCAATGTAAATTCTTTTCCTAAATCCGGAGCCATAAGGATGGGTGGCTCAGCTAACAACTGCTTCAAGTGAGAGAACGCTGCTTCATGTTCCTCTTCCCACTCCACGTCATTTCGTGCCCCCTTCTTTGTCGGGTCTGTCAGGGGAGCTACGAGCCCTGCGTAGTTGGGTATAAACTCCCTGTAAAATCCCGTCAGTCCGAGAAATGATCTTACTTGTCGTTTCGTAGTTGGTCTCGGTGAGTCCTGTATTCTCGTCAGGATCTCTTGTTTAGGAGCAATTAATCCCAATCCTATCCGATGTCCCAAAAAGCTTATCTGGTGAAATTCAATTTCACACTTTTTTGGTTTTATCGTTAGACCGGCAGAGCGCAACCTGCTCAGAACTTCCCTCAATGTGTCGATGTGTTCTTGCCACGAGTCTGTCGCCACCAGCACGTCGTCAATATAGTGGTATGCGTCCGGTATACCCTCTAGCAGCTTCCGCATCAACTTCGTGAAAGTTGCTGCTGCTGTTTTCAAGCCGAAGGGCATGAACCTAAATTGATACAGCCCACTCGATGATGAAAATGCTGTCTTTTCTTTAGACGCTTCATCCATGGGGATCTGCCAATACCCTCTGACTAAATCAAGTTTAAAAAAGAACTTTTTGCGTCCCACCTTCGCAAAAGTGACGTCTACCCTTGGCATGGGTTCTGCATCAGACACCAGTACTTGATTCAGTCGCCGGAAATCTATGCAAAACCGGTTCGAACCGTCCGATTTTTTCACCATCACCATAGGTGCGTTATACGGCGAATTCGATCTCTCTATAACGCCCATTCGCAACATCTCCGTTATCTCTTCCTCTACCACCTCATGTACTTTTAACGGCAATGGGTACTGTTTTATGTGTATTGGTGTTTGGGTGGTCAACTTGAGGTCGCACTTGATCATGTTAGTCTTGCCTGGTAGATCTGAGAAGACCTCTCTGTAGTCAGCCATCAAGTCCAACACTTGGCGTCGTTTCTCCGTGTCCAAAGTTGCCTCAATGACTACATCTTGCTCATCTTGCTGTTTCTTTAGAGACAGATTTGGGACATCGTCCCCGTCTCCATCGTCATTGACGTCATCGTCACCGTTGACTTCTACTGCCAACCCGCACTTTAGGGCGACTTGTTCGTGCTCTTCTCTTTCTTCATACTTCTTCAACATGTTCACATGGAACACTTTTCTCTTACCTCCTATATCCAACTCGTAATCTACCTCGTTTCTTCTGGCAGTGACCTCGAATGGACCCTTCCACTGCATCAGCATTTTGTTGTTGTCACTTGGGAGGAGTATTAACGCCTTGTCTCCTGCTTTCATTTCTCGCTTCACACTCTTCTGGTCGTAATGGCCCTTGTATCTTTCTTTAGCCCCCTCGAGACAGCGGTGTGCCATCTCGCACGTCTCCTCGAGCTTATTTCTTAACTCCAGGACGTATCCGTAAGAGGTTTTCATTTCTTGAGTCATTGCCTCCTTGGACCATACTTCTCTTATGATGGTCAACGGTCCTCGTACCCTCCTTCCATACAATAGCTCAAATGGAGAAAATCTTGAGCTAGATTGGGGCACCTCTCGGTAAGCAAAAAGTAGTGCTGGTAAGTACCTGTCCCAATCTCGAAGTCTCTCTTGGCACATTCGCCTGAGCATCTGCTTAATGGTGCCGTTGAACCTTTCAACCAGGCCGTTGCACATAGGAAGGTAAGGGGTCGTTAGGAAGTGCCTCATCGACAACAAACGGCTCACCTCCTTCATAAGATCCGATGTAAAATTGGATCCTCGATTGCTGAAAATTTCTTCCGGTACTACCGCGTAAACATGTCCATTAGGGCTTCTGCCACTTCAGGGGTCCCGATTGTGCACAAAGCCACAGCGTCCGGATATCTAGTGGCTACATCTACCATGGTCAGTATGTATCGCTTTCCCGAATCTGACTTGGGCGTAATAGGGCCAATGATATCGATGGCTACCCTTTGGAAAGGCGTCGCTATGGTTGGCATTGTGCCCAAGGGCGCTTTGCCCACTCTTCCTTTGGGCACGGTCCGCTGGCACACGTCACATGACCGCACATATCGGCGAATCTCGCTTTGCATTCCTGGCTAGAAGAATTCTTCCGCGACCAGGCCTATCGTATTGTTTATTTTCTGGTGACCCGACATTATGCCATCATGGGCCATGGTGACGACAGTTCTTCTGAACTTCTCGGGGAGAACCAGCTGTTTTGTTTTCCTTCCCGAGCTGATGGTACAACCCCTGTAAAGCAAATTGTTCCTTAAGAAAAACTTCAGCGTCGTTCTTCCTCTGTGCTTAACAGTCACCTTGCCGATATTACGGAAACATTTCTTGAAGCTTTCGTCATTCCTCTGCTCCGTGAGCATCTCTTCCGCTGTTGCCTCTAGTGGTGAAACCTGCGGTACTATCAGTCCGGTTTTCGGTTCTCTTGGTAGATCTTTATTTCCTCCCGTCTCTATCGTGTTCGCAGTGAGCATAGGCTCGTTACTGCGCGGCTCGAAGCTTGGTGCGGCCGTTTGCAATGGTTCTGAAGAACCCTCTTGAACTTTTTCGACAATACCTTCCCGGCTGTCCTCCTCTTTCTCCTGTCGGCGTCTGCGCTACCAACCTCCTAGCTGGTCTCATCTCTTCAACCTGATTCCAATTTGGGTCGGGGTCGTTCACGCCTCGCACCATGGGCACGTTCCCGAGCACTAAGTCGTACAACGGGTTGCTCAGGCATTTCGATATTACTTTTCCCGTAAAGTATGGGGTCCTTACCAGAATCTCCGCTTCCGGAACATACCTTACGTGTCTGTCCAAAAGGAACACCGGACTCAACGTTCCTGTGAACGACTCGGGGGGAATCATCTCCTTTCGAACGACGACCGTGTTACAACCGGTGTCTCTTAAAACCGTTATTTTGCGGTCACCGAGACGTCCCTCCACCACAGGCATGTTTTCAACCAGAAATTTTGGAGCTCGTCCAACAGCAGCGTTCACCACTGGAATCTTGGCGCCGTCCTGAAGTGTCACGTAAGATTCATCTACCTCGGTACCCCTCGTGTGGCTTGGCACCGTCCATACACAGGACGCCTGAGGTCGGTTGTCTAGTGTCGACCCGCAAGTGTTCGCTCGGTGCCCTGTGCGTCCACAGCTCCAACAAGTCAAAGTCTTGGACGTGGACGGACGGCTGCGGCAGTTTTCTGCCTTATGGCCGACCTTGTTGCAGAGAAAGCACCGGATGGTCTTTCTACTTCCACCCCTCGCCACTCTCTCTGTGTCTTCGGTGCTCGACTTCTTAGCCATCTCTTCCACCTTCGGCTTGTTTGCTCCTGTTGCTATCTGGGCCTCCAGATATAAATCGGCTTTGGAAGCTACCTCCTCTAGTGTGTGGCAGTCTCGTTCCCTAAGGAACACCGACAAGCGACTAGAACAACTCTGTAGAAACTGTTCAACGAGTACTTTGTCCCGGAGGGCCTCAAACGTTCGTTCCACGCCTGCAATCTCTATCCATCGGTCGAAATACCCTGCTAGTCGGGCGGCAAACTGCTTTCTCGTTTCCCCGTCATCGGGTTTTGCTTCTCGAAATCTTTCTCGGTAGCCCTCTTCCGTGTATCGGAATCTCTGCATGAGTGCCAAGTTTCACTTTCGAATAATCCAATGCATCCGCTGGGGACATACGGTCAACTACTGTAAGTGCTTCGCCGGTCAAGCACAGACTTAACGTTGTGGCCCATTTTTGCTGCGGCCAATCAAGTCCCGCCGCCGTACGTTCGAACCGCTGAAGATATACATCCAGGTCATCCCGAGCATCGTTAAATTGGGGAATCAGCTTGTGCGGACTGAAGTGATGTCTCTGTCCGTTCGTCCCTCCTTCTCTATTGTCCCCACTTCTCTCAGAGGAGGTCCCTGCGGCTTCCTGTACCGCTAACCTAAGTTGCAAAATTTCCCGCTCTTTCTCTAGTTTAGCGCATTCTAACTCTCGTTCTTGTCTAGCCATCGCTCTTTCCTCCCTTGCGCTAGCCTTTTCGTCTTCTATCCACTTCCTCAACTCACCTCCTTGGTAGCCTAACTCTTTCCCCACCGCCAATAATCGTTCGCTATCCATACTGCCTCACTTGACTCCACCAATCCGCGCACGTTCCGGCCGGCGTGATCAAATTAAGGGCATCCTGGCAGGCTCGCCAAATTGTCGCGTTCGACCAGAACGGTACACGGAACCAGTGGAGGCAGAGGTCGAGCAAGTAGAACAATAAAACATATATTTGCAACGTAAAGAACACTAGTGTTATGTACAAGAAAGTAAATCCCAAAAGTCAAACCCTATCGGTCCCCGTGACCCAGTCCCCTGAATGTTGATCGTCACTCACGACCTTGAAATGCTGAAGCCGGGCCAGCTGCTTCTCGTGGTCGTCTCTGGGGTGCGATGTCGCTAGGTAGGAGTCTTGGAGGTCGGTGAGGTTGCTTCGCTACACTGGAGCGTAGCCAGTGGCTGGTGACCTCGCCTCAGAGCAGAGCCAAGGACGTCCTTCTCCAAGTACACCCTTTGCTTCTTATATCCCCTTCTTCCTTCTCTTCGGCCTGTCTGTAGGCCGCTCGCCCTTCCCTAATTCTTCTTTTTCCTTCACAATCATGACAGGGTCATGTGACCCTGGGGAGGGGTCACGTGACCTCTGGGGAGGGGTCACGTGACCTTGGGGTGACCTTGGTTACGCCGACGCCGACGGCGACGCCGCTCAAGCCGGGAACGGGCCCCTAAGAGCTGCGCTCTGAAATAAAGCCATTTACCCCTGTAACGCCGAATTAGAGCGCAGCTCTTGAGGAGGAGGAGGGAGGGGTACTGAGGGGAAGGTATACTCCTCCTCACCTCCTCATCCTGTCTGCTACTCCTCCCTCCGAGCGGCGTCGCCATTGTCTCACAAGGGTCACGTTACCTCATGGGGTCACGTGACCCCTGTGAGGTCACGTGTGATGTCATCCTTACTCATATCAGTGACGTCATCACTGACGATGAGATCATCAGTGACGTCACGCGTCCCATAATGCACCGCGTGGTTACGCCTACGGCGCCGCCGCTCAAGCCGGAGACGGGCGCCTAGGAGCTGCGCTCTAAAAACTTTTATCGGCCGTTTTGCAAGAACTTGCGACGAGTGTTGTCTGCTACCTCCGTCAACTATTGCGCCATAATTGTGACCTTCGCGAGGAAATGATTGTTGCTGGCGACAGAAGACTCACGCAGAAAGGGAATAATTGAATATGTTTTTATTCTAGATATAAGTCAGGGATATATATAAAAGAGAGAGATGGAGATAGAGGGGAATAGAGAGGAGCATATAGTGTCATAGGACAATAAAATAAACAAAATTACCAGTGGCCGATGGCTGCAGGATCTTTTCTCGGATCACTACCCTGTAATATGATAGCTCTTTGTACACATTAGTATTTTTTCTTCGCTTCTACTGTGTGAACGATTATAGTAATCAATGGCCTCATCTGAATAAAAATATATAAAATATATTAGTCTAATGAAACTGAAACTCAGTCACTTCTCGTATAGGGCTCTGCTAAGTGTAGGCTTTGAAAAAGGACCCTATTTTGTGGAGTTTTGACTTTTTTCTCAATCAATTAATGCAGCATGTTTTAATATAAATGAATTCCAAAATAAAATAAAACAATACACCCAAATTTAAAAAAAGACCAAAGTTTCTTTTTGCATTGGAATTTTTTTTTTCTTGTTTGCTTAAGTGTATCACGACTATCTTATCACTCAGATACCTAATACATATTTTAAATTATATTCTTATATAATTAGAATACTATCTGAAAAGTATATGATGGTGATTAAATTATTTCATGAGATACAGGCCTTCAAATTTAGCCATTTGTCGTTCGAGCAGGCATGTTTGGCAATGTTTAGAAAAAAAATATAATTTAAATAAATATTATAACTATAAATTACAAGCAAGCTGTACCCAGTTGTTTTCTAGAAAGTATTAAAATTCTCCTAAGTTTCTTGTTTGTTATCTATTTTTAAACGTGCCCCCTCCATCAGTGCAGGTTAATGCAGCTGCCCATTTCCTCATGCCCTACGAGGCTCTCAAAAATTTTGTTTGGTCAAAATTAAGTGGGATTTGTTTATACCACACTCGACAATGGCATATAAAAACATCAGTCGATTTAAAAATGTCGGCCAGCCACCCTTTGGTCGATCTTATCTGAAATCGCCCGACTATCATTGTGACTTTTTTTCTTTTTCAGCAGACAAGTTTGAGAATTATTGTTTCTTTGCCTGGAAGTTTCGTCAATGGTCATGGTCATCATTTTGTCTTTTGCTGTTTGGGCTCAACAAGCACCCATGATTTTGTTTCACCCAATTGTCACCGAAATTTCGGTAGATGCTTTGGTATTTTACATGTTCAGGTAAAACCATCCATGTAGTTTATAAAGCATTTCAATAGTCACTTTGAACAAAACATGACAATAAACTCTTCTTCAACACTGCTTTTAATGAAAAAAAAACATTTTAGGCTTATCGCAAAAAAAAAAATGCTGCCATCTCCATTGTGACTCCACCTATTTTGGTTTGTTTTCTTCTCTTCGAAACTGATGCCTGAAACGAAAACAACAAAAAATAACATTTCTGCTCATAAACTGTTTCAGAATTTGAGGTAAAGAAAAAAAAAGACCTCGTAAGCCAGGCATTCAAGTGTACACCCGAGGCTGTCAGGGCTAGACATGTTTTGCCGTATTTCAGTATTCATAAACTCAGGGAAAACAAGCATTATATTCAGATTTATGGGATAAAAATACTCTAGAATTCAGTTCTAACTCGTTTCTTTCAAAAACCTTTTCAGCTTCCCTTTAAGTATCAGTATTTTGGAATCCAAATAGTGTGATCCAGGACGTACCTCTTGGCACCTTCGCAAACTTGGAAGTATCTATTACCTCCAAAGGATAGAGGGGGACTAGAGATAAATTGAATACGTAGTATTAACTGTAACATTGTAATAGACAACATTGCAGTAATATTTTTGTGGGCATTTCTGAACAGAATTTCAAGATTTCAAACATGAAGTTCTGTATAACTTCGATATCGTGCCAAATTCCTCAAGCTAAAGTTGCAGCAAGTGATACTTTGGTTGCATCATAGAAGCTCGTAGAATTTCAGCCTAAAACGTTAAGAAAAAAAACAAAGGAGCACATGGTTATAACTAGGGATGTTGTGAACCTTTACTGAACCTTGAGGTTTAACTGGTTCACCGAACCTTCAAACCTTTGGCAAAGTTAGATGAAATTCGTCCTTTGAGGAGTGTTGAAACTCGGCAAGTTCGCGACACCCCTAGCTACAAAATACACTTTGAGCCGCTAAGAATTTCAGCAATCATACCTTTTGTATCGACACAAAACAAGAAATTTCTGCTGAGGCATACTACATTATATGACAAGTTTCAACATAAAGGGTCTCAAAAGAGTCTAATTAAAGTTGAAATTCTAAGAACGCTTCACTCTTGACTTTTGTCAGATGCACAAAGCTTGGGGTTCCTTTATTTCGTATAGTTCAAGAGTCTTGAGCTAAACAGAAATGTAGAATTTTCAGCTGGATTGAACATAAACAAGGCAGTATTAGAATAACATGATTGCTAGAAGAAAGTTTTATATATGATGTGCTTACCTAGACTGCCACCTCCTTCCAAAATTCCAGACGCGACCAAAAGAGGGCAGCCATTCGTCAGATGTCTCCGAGAAGTGATCAAAGTTGGCCCCCACACGCCTCGGATTCAGCTTCTTCCTCTTCTCAGCTTCCCCTGAAAGTGAAGCAGACACAATGTTAAGCCACTGGCCAGCTTCAGATGATAGCAGATTGAGGTTGCACTCAAATTGCTAACTTGTCACTTGATCAGATTTTTTTATGGTACAAAGTAAGCAAAAAAATGACAAGGATGCTATGAAGGTACTAGGTATACTACTTAACAAACCATGAAGTAATTTTTTTTAAACTTTCACCAATCAGTAGTTGTTTAACTCTCTTTCATTTACAAAATTTGAAACAGGTATAGTTTTTCTCTACGGCACTAAGCCAAACTACTAAGGTGCACAAAACCCCATGCTTGTGCGAGTGCCCACCCGGTTTTCCATAAACTGTGAAATTTGGCTCCTGAAAGCACCCTACTCAAATTTGACGAAATAACCTATGCTTTGGAGTGGGTGCCTGTTCGGTACTTTACATTAAAAAAGGCAGGACTAAGTATCTAATTTCCATTTTGTTCTCAAGTGCTTTATTCCCTATGAATGGGGGGTGACATAGAGGGTCACTGACCCATGGAGACTAATTGAAAAATAGTACAGTCTAACCCCGCTTCAATGAACGCCGATGAAACAATGAAATTTCCTGTTCAAAGAATATTTTTCCGTTCCCCGTCAACAGTCCATAAGAGTCAATGCATAAGAATCCTCACTACAGCGAACACTGTTTCTTGTGCTGTTCCGCTTGAACGAAATTTTACAGAGCAATTCGAAGTTCGAAAGTTTAATTTTCCGTACGGAAAACAAACTTTCGAGCACTGGTGCATTTTGGCACATAAAATATGTCTACTATAAAGTTTAAATCATGTGTTGAATCACCAGAAACTGCCACTAATAACCGGTACTCGAGCGCAACGTTGACCGAGCGTCAACGTTACCGGGCGTGCAGGCTGCCATTACTTGACGGCGATGAGGCTGGCCTTCCTACGCTGTTGCACCGATGTTGCTCTAGCTCTTGGCTTGACAACGCTCTGCTGCCGACTACCCAAAGCCGAAGCTGGGTCTTTTTGTTGTTGTTTTTTTCTTCTTTTTTGTCGGCTGTCATTTTATCAGTACAGTACGACGACAACAACGGTATGCGGGCTTTTTCCGAATGGCATGATGGCACCGCCAAGCAAAACGCAAAAGTTTTTGTCCTTAAAAGATAAAGCTTGCATCCCGCCGAAGTTGCAAGTGGACAGAAGAAAGTTGTCATCGCCGAAAAGTTCCTCTGAATTTGTTGTCGACAATCCTAAAGTAGAAAGATGCAATCAAAAAGGCTCTTGTTCAGTCATCGCCAACTGCTTCACGCACGCGGGCTTCAAGCTCGGAGACCCAGACGCCGACGGAGACCCAGACGCCAACTCTGCTGAGGATAACGAAACAGTGCGTCTGCCGGGAGAGGCTGTTACTTGTTGGGCTGCGCTTCAGGATGCCGGAACTGCACCGTCTGGTGTCGCGCTGGAAGATGTCATCGACGCTGACATGAATGTTATCGCTCATGAAGAAGTGAGTGGCAAAGACATTATAAAAAGTGTCCGCGACGAGGCGCAGTCAGATGGAGACGACGTGCCGAACCTGCAGCCTCCGCCTTCCATGGTGCGCATACTGGATGCGTTCCGACGTTCTCAGAAGCTACGTGGCTGCGCATGATGACGACCTCGCCATGAACCGAATTGCCGAATGCAAAAACCGCGTCACGGAGCTCCCAACAAGAAAAAGGAAGCGGGCGACGCTCGATACACTCTGGAAATAAAGATTTCCGTACTCTATCAGTTCAGGTATGCCATCCTTCTGTGAATTTCACAACAACAAAATTTTCGCTCCAACGAATTTTTTCTTGCGCACCGTCAATTTCATTGTAGCGGGATTTGACTGTACTTCCTTTTAAAACCTGCTAAAGAATGGATTGTCTCTGGACCGACAAACTGAATAAACCAGCATACCCCTGAATGGAAATCTAGACTGAATGGATTGTCCATTCAGTAAGGATCGCTGTGAGTGAAACAGAAGATGACTGCAATGGACTATAGTCATCTAAAGAATACAGAACATGAAAGACTAACAACAACTTGAACATAAAATAGCCCTCTGCAGCTGAGGATGTGCAAAAAAATAACACAATGTCCCAGTGACAATCGATTGAGAAAGGGAAGGCCCGTCCAGTTCCGCAATGCCAGCTTGATCAACGGACCTTTCAAAACTTGCATCTAGAACTCCTTTGGTACCTCCCAACTGCTGCATATTGTTGTGTACTGTGTGAGTTATGGAACAGTGTCTAGTTTCGGTTTCAGATGCTCCGTTGGCAACATGGTGTCCTCGTGTCTGTGTATAAGGTATGGCGTCCTGAATAAACGCGGGTTTTTCGGTATTCCGTCGGCTGCTTAGGAACGTCATTACATGGTGACGAGGATGCCCTATCCTTTTTTCTTCGATATTTAGCGCGTGAACGGCACCGTCCCTAACGAGACTCGCCATGGCCTTTGCCGGTCTCACCCCTCCAGAACCTTTCCTGCCAACACCGGGACGCCTGTCTGTGCCCTGGCTGAAGTGGCATGGCATGTTCAACGTCTACCTGCTTGCGTCTGGTGCTACCGGATTTCCTCCGGAGCGACGCAAGGCCCTTCTGCTGCACTGTCTGTGAGCCTAAGGACATAGAATTTTCAACACGTTATCTGACACAAAGCCTCTAAGCACCGCTCAAGACAAAGACAAAGATACAACGAGCAAGCCGAACAAGTACGACATTGCCGTCACTTCCTTGGCCCAGCACTTCGCCACAACCAGCAACCTGGCCATCGAGCGACACTGCTTCCACAGGTGTTTCCAATCTCCAGGCAAGTCTATTCATGACCTTTTTGCCACGCTACGTGAGCTCGCATTGCCGTGTTGCTTCGCATCGCAAGAAGGGGCACTACGAGACAAGTTCGTGACCGGCATGTCTTCTAACCGCGTTCGTGAATGTCTGTTGCTGGAACGTTCTTCACTACCGTTTTCTACCACAGTGCAGATAGCCGTTCAACAAGAAGAAGCGGCCAACGAAATGAAGGGATTTTCCGCGTTCGTACAACCAGTGTCGGCGCGCCCTAACAAGTATTCCGAGCTGTCTTCAAAGCTTTAACGTTAACGGCACGCTACACGAAGTCACCAGCAGCGTGTTCCCCGATGCGCTACCAGTTCACGCGCTGCTCAAGAGAAGCGCCTTTCATCTCGTGACCGCCACAACCACTGTCGCTCGCCTTCAGCACCATGCGCACATTCCCTGCACTGCTTCCGCTGCGGCTCTCGTCGGCACCACGCATCATGGACTCGTCCAGCACATGAACAACGCTGTTCATATTGTTTTAGCATTGGACATTTCAAGAAAGTGTGCAACCAGAAAAGCTCGCAGTCGACCGTTTACGAGGTAGTGGTTGACAACTCGTCGGAGGATGACGCCGTTCAGGTCCTTGTTCTTCAGCATCCTGCAACCTGTGGAATTCACATCGATGTTTGAGTCAGGCAGGTTACCTTGCAACTTCTATTGACTCTGGGTCATCAGTGTCCATTTTGTCGAAACAAGTCGACGAACACTTACCGGGTCTAGTTCTTCTGCCTGTTCCGCGCGTCACCCTGCTAGATTTCTGGAAAAAGCCCATTTCAGCTCGAGGTTGCTTCTTCTCAGAAGTCTCTTTTCAAGGACGCAAGGTGCATCTTCTCTTCTATGTTGTGGAGCACTTGTGCATTGAAGGGACCACTATGCAATGCCTTCAAGCTTTTTCCGTCCCTGAGGAACAGACCTCCAGTGCAGTTGCCCGTCTGCCACTGCCTTCAGCTCTTGCACACTTCAAGCCTCTTTTCCCTCCAGGCTTAGGCCTCGCCAAAGGCTTTGTTCACAAAGTCAAGACGCGCTCTGCGGTTCAGTCCGTAGCATCAAAGCTTCATCGCCTGCCTTTCTTTTTGCTATTTCGGGTGTAAGCTGAGCTTCAGCATCTGGAAAGTCTCGACATCATTGAATGCGTTGAAGCGTCAGAGAGTTTCTCCCATAGTTGTCATTTAGAAGAGAGATGCGAGCATTGGACTGTGCGTGGACCTTCGTGAACCCAACAAGGCCATCATTCCCGACACGTTCCCCCTGCCACACATGAAAGAGCTGCTTCATGCACTGGTGGGAGCGACCCACTTTTCAAAACTTGATCTAGCTTCGGCTTGCCACCAGGTCCTTCTGCACAAAGACAGTAGAGACTTAAGAGCCTCCATCACCCACGACGGGTTGTTCTATTTCAAAAGAGTTTGTTTTAGATTGGCCTTGGCACCAGCAGCGTTCCAATGCCTGGTGTCACAGATTCTTCACAGCTGTGCTGGAATCCTCTTTTATATTCATGACGCTATTGCCTTCGGCAAGTCGTTGAAGGAACATTTTCAGAACCTCGGCAAAGTCTTGCAACGCATCAAGGATGCGGGCCTTAAACTGAATGACATAAGTGTTTTCAATGTCACAGAGCTTGACATTCCTAGGTCACAAGGTGACTGCCCAAGGTATTTAGCATCTCCCACAAAAGGTAGATTCGATTACAAACACGCCTGCTCCAGCCAAGGCTGCAGAACTTAGCTCCTTTCTGGGTCTTGTGGACTATTATTCAAAGTTCGTTCTTCACCTAGCCGAAGTCGTGGAGTCAATGAGAGCTCTTCTTCGTAAAAACCAACCGTTTGTGTAATCCTCACAGGTTGATGCCAGCTTTTGCAAGGTAAAGCTCCTGCTTTCTTCTGACCTGGTGCTTCATATGTTCGACCCTGCTCTTCTAATTGTAGTCTCGACGCTCCTAGTTCGCATTCAGGATGCGCCTGAATGCGGACTAGGAGCTGTCCTCCAGCGGCGACAGGGCCAGACACTTCGCACCGTTGCTTTTGCTTCACGCATTCTCTCACCACTAAAAGGAAGTACGACGATGGCGAAAAAGAAGCATTGGCCTGCAATTAGGGGGTGTGAACACTGGCATCTGTTCCTCTGGGGACACCTATTTACGCTGCGAACAGACCACCAAGCCCTGGTATCGCTTCTGTCTTCACATGGTTTGGGACGACGTCCCCTTAGGGTTGAACGCTGGTGTGCAAGACTGCTCTGCTATAACTTTACAGTAGAGTATCAAAAAGGTGCGCAGAACAATGTAGCGAACACTCTATCATGTCTGCCCATCCTGACCATGGCCCCTGAACTGGTTTTTGAGGAAGAAGCTGTCTGCCTTGCTGAGCCTACGTGTGTGACCATGGATTAATTTCAAGAAGCAGTTCTGAGTAACGCTGTTCTGACCCAAGTGAAGTCCTACATCACCGGTTATTGGCCTCCGCACAGAAGCCTTCTTGAAAATCTGTTGCCGTTTTTCAGAATTCGAGAAGAACTGTCAGTGGTAGAGATCTTAATACGAGCAGAGAGGCTGGTTGTTCCCCTGTCTCTGTCGGCCCAGCTCATTGCTACGGCGCATAAAAGCCACCCAGGAATCGTTTGCACTATGGCAAGGCTTTGCGAACATTTCTGGTCGCCGGGAATGGACAAGCAAGTTGAGACAGCAATCAAGAGCTGCAGTACTTGCCAGGAAGCCAACAAGTCAACCAAGACATCACCCACTCCAATGCAACCGATTAAGTTACTGGTACGGCCATGGCAGAAGATTGCAATAGACATAGTTGGTCTCCTGGAGAGAGCCCTTCAAACTTCCAGTTCATAATTACTCTGATCGACTACCACTCCAAATGGTTGGAAGTCCATCTCTGCTCGGAAGTAACATCAAAACTGTAACAAAGTTCTTGCTCATCATGTTCGCCAGAGAAGGCTACTCTGACGAGATAGCATCTGATAACGGTCTGCAATTCACGTTCAGGGAGTTTTTCCGCTTTCTGCAAGAACGGTCAATTCAGCTCTCGCATTCATCAGTTTACTATCCTCAAGTCAATGGTCAAATAGAATGTTTCAATCGCACTCTCAAGACATTCATTCAGCTGGCTGTGCTGGGCCGTTGACCGCAGCGACTGGTTATCACCGAGTACCTCGGAATCTACAGATGCACTCTGCGTGCTACTACAGGGATTGCCCCTGCTGTTCTCCTTCATGGGAGATTGCCAAGAACTCGGCTGAACGTAGTTGGCTTCCCATCACCATTACTCTAGGAGGAACCAGCAAGAGAACTGTCAGCGAGTGAAGCGTCATCAGCTCTACAGCAAACAGTACATCGACAAAAGGAGAGCAGCAAAGAACAGAAAGGTTGCTGTAGGAGACCACGTGCAAAGTTAAGATGCCATCCGCGTTTTGAAGGGTGATCCTGTTTTCAGTCCTTCAAAGAAGGTCAAGCAGCGTGGCCCGTCGTCCTTCCTTCTCGACGACGGACATACTTGGAACGCCTCCAAGTTGTGCAAGGTGCCTGCACTTGCGGCTGACCAGGATTGCATTGAGCCGAGTGACACATGGGTGCTCCACGGTGGTAGCTCAGTTGTTGCACCGGCTGGCAGTGCTTCATCCCAGTTGCAAGTACAAACTGTGCCAGCCCAGGAACCTGTGCCGCCCGAGGAGCCTGTGCTGTGCTAGCAAACTGTGTCACATGAAGAGCCTGTGCCATGCCAGCAAACTATGCCACACGAAGAGAGCGTGCCGTGCCAGCAAACTAGACCGCCTGAAGAAACTGGTCCGGAGCGTCGAGTGTAACTAAACAGGGACAGGCGTCCACCTGTTAGATTCCGGGATGATGTCTAGTGTTCCCTTCGATTTTTGTAGTACGTTATCCATTGTGCTTGTGGGCTTTCATATGTAGAGGACAGATGTAAGTTCTGTAAAATTGCATAATGCTGTTGTTTGCAAAAATTTTATGATGTACATATGTATATATTTGTTGCTTATAGTATCTGATGGGCAAGTTGCTGCTCACAATGCACAAACCAAATAACCTACTGACCAATGCTCACCCAAACAAATTCAAGGAAGGGAATATGTTGTGTATCGTGAATCGTGTGCATTATAGTACATTGTCTAGTTTCGGTTTCAGACGCTCGGTTGGACACATGGTGTCCTCATGTGTGTATATAAGGTATGGCATCCTGAATAAACACGGGTTTTTTGGTATTCCGTTGGCTGTTTGGGAATGTAATTATACACATATCAGCTCAGGTTTCCCGCATTCTGGGTTCACGACAATCAAGCAATGTACAAAGCTCAGACAATGTTATTCGCAACTTGATTGAAAGCAACCGATTTTGTAGCTTTTTTTTCCCTAAACTCGAAAATCCCTAGTGCTGAAGTCAGTCTAGATTTTTGCCTTTCACCAACCTCCGACGACAAATAAGACTTGCTAACTTGAAATGTACTCGTTCATCCAGAAGTACCGTCGCAATAGACTGACCCACTGAGGGCGACCTAACCATGGTAAGACAGACACGCCGTGCATTGGCATCCTCATTCTGCAAGTGTAAACGAATGTCAGTGCAGAAGATGAAAAGAGGGTGAATTTCGTAAAAGCGGGAGAGGTTGTGAGCCCCACGTACGATGCTGCTTGAAATCCTCCAAAGATGGCCCAATGGGCTTCTGCGATATCTGCCCGACGCACGTTCGTTTTGCGAGGGGCGCCCCACTGGCAGGTTCGTCGTCATCGTCGTCGTCATCTAGCCACGGGGGCCGAGCTCCACTGAAGATGTTTCCCTTGGGTGTTGGCTGCATCTTCCAAAGGCATAAAAAAGCACGAGAGTAAATTCACAAAACAAAGTGACCATGTGGCTAAACTTTTCTATTCAGTTGATGCAGGGCGCTACCGTTTCCTTTGTGGAACATGCCTACTCGTAGGACTGATTCGCGACTGCAAAAATATTTGGGCCTAGTTCTGCAAGCTCAAGAATCCTGTCCAAGGACAATTAACAAATGTTGCGTGGGACGCCCCCACACTGGATCTTTCAGTCCACATTCTTTTTCTTTTCTTGTGGGTTCAGCATGAGTGTAGGTCAATGTTTATTTCGCTCTGATAAAATTAGGAGGTTTTCGATGATTATGTTGAGTTTCACAGTCCTACATCCAAAATTTGAGAAAAAAATAGTGAAAATCTAGAGGACTGGTTCTCAACTGCCAATCCTTCAAGGAGCCCTTCTCGGTCGGCGGAGGTGATGTGGGAGAATCGTTCACTAAGGGGGAAGGGAATGTTGGGTGAACAAAATGACAAAAGGGTAAATGAAGAAGACAAGATGTGTTCAAACCAACTTTCGTTCAAACCAACTTTGAAGCACTGAAACGGGGAGTAACCAACCCTATACTCAATCAGCACACAGGGTTTGGCCTACTATCTAAATTTCTGGAACAGTAAGCACCAAAAAAAAAAAAAAGTTTTATTGCTCGCCTTGATTGATTGTGGGTTTTAGGGTTCCCAAGACGGCATTCTGGGACCCCAAAGAGTATGTGGACCCTGTTTGAGAACCAGTGATCTGGAGACATTAATTATATTTTTGTGGCACTATGAAATATTATTACGCAAGGCCAAGTTTTCTTTAAACAGATATTATGTTGTTGCATATTTGCAACAAGCAGAAAAGTAAGTGATTTGATCATTCTAAGTACCGTAGAAAGTAGATAAATCATCCCTTATTTTAGCTTCTTTGTGTTAAATAACCTTTATACAGAAGAGTTGTGGTGTCCCTTTTGCATGCATTTTGCATGTGTCCCAGATTGTGAATATTGCAGCAGCCTGGGAGTTAGGTCTGTCTCCGGACAAAATTTCCGGACATGTGGAAGGTCCATGCAGTGTATATTGCAGCACATTAAGCCAAATCCCAAGAATGACTTGTCTTTTCCAACCTTACTTTTGCTTTTAGCATTACCTTAAATTTCTTACTTGGTCAAAGTATAATTTTTGATGTGGCATGAAGCACAAAACGCAGATGAGCTGAGAACTGTACAGAAGTTATTCTAATTCCTGCAAGATCCATTTTGAAAAGAAAATTATATTTAAGCCACAAGCCAATACTCAACCTTTTGGATTTTCGCTACTCCTTTACCATTTTTGCACAAGTGCCTTCACAGTTTGGTTGCCCTAGGCTTGCATCATACATCTTTGTGACAACTGCATCAAACAGAAACTTGACTTTTATCATGCTTTGAGGGACTCACAAGACCACCATGATTTCAGAATTTTCAAGGTTGTCAATGTCATGAAGCTGCTATTTTTTCTCCCCTTGTCAATGCCATAAGGTTGCTATTTTTCCTCCCAACATTTAGCAGGTAGCTGTTAGCTTAATATGCTATCCTAAATTGTTCAAACTTTATTGGGGAAAAAACAGATGCAAGGCTTACCTTCTGTTGCACAATTTATTTTGAATATGTCATTATTTGAAATTTTTACTTATTTTACATGTATATTTGTTAGTAAATGCACTCTTCGTAGGCCACGGGGCTGTCATAGGACTCCAAAAGTGAAACTAAATAAATAAGTAAATACTGCCAAGTTAAAAATGGGCGTCTACAGCATTTTCTGAGCTACAGACCGCAAACTATACATGTCTAAACGTTTATATTTTATGTGTTGCGGAATACCTGCTGGTGTGGACTTCACAAGGATTAGCTTTTTCAAGATTGTTCATTATGATGAGATGTGACAGATCTTATGAATAAGAGATTATGTTAATAATGATTTCTGATGATACAAGCTTTATATGCAATAACAAAGCAGGCACTTCTCAAGGAATGCTCTGTGTGAAAATTGCTTTTCTGCTATGCACCGGGAGCGTACTACCAAAGAGAAAAACGTCTTTTCAGTAGAAATTTTCCCCTGTGCACTCTACACCGAGAGCAGAGAAAAATATAATACTGGCGGTACACATCCAAGAGGCGTCGCACTACGCTCGAGGAGGAGGAAAAAAGGAAGGAGAGGAGGAGCGTGTGAGGAGGATACTCGAGGAAAGCCCCCAAAACTTTGTTGAGAAAAAAAAAAAAGAAAAAACATGAAAATGCCACTCAATCCGTGTCCCTGCCCCGCCGCTGCTTTCTCTATTTTCTGCATAGCTCGGCTCGCAGCCTCTTTCAAACCAGTCAATCTCCAAGCGTTTAGACGCAGTGGTCTCAACTCATTCAAGTGTGGAGCCAGATAGCCCACATCTGGAACGTCGAGGGCCAACGTAAGACGGGAGGGGGGGGGGGGGGGTTGTACGATTCCTTTTGACCCCGACTTGATGCAATAGCATTTGAAATGACACCGCCCCACCTACGTGCTGCATTTTTAATAACACAAGAGACCAAATATACTGTAATTCTCGTTGTTTAATTCTCTCAGGAATAAACCAAGCTGAGCATGTCTCGAAAGAAAATAAATCAGTTAATTCGATAGTTCTCGCCTTTCTGGTGATTATTCTTATAACACTCTAAACAAATACTTGTCTAAGTACCCATAACAAATCGGGAGGGGGACCTCTCCGACCGCAATGTGATCCCTTCAATGTTCTGCTGAGCACGGGGGACACAAGACTGGCGGCATTTCCACGTTTTACTTTTTTCTCTCAACAAATACTTTTTTTCCACTTTCCTTTTTACCTGTTCTTTCTCTCTCTCCTCCTCCTCATATTCTTTCATATCTCTCCTTCTTCCCTCCTCCTCCTCGAGCGCTGTGTGACGCCTCTTGGATCTGTATTGTACTGGCATCTACATGCACTGCACACTAGAGACAAAGGTTCACCTACCTGCTCCTTATGCAGTGAGTTATGACTTTCTGCAGACCAGCTGCTGCAACCAGGCTCAGAAGGCAAGCTTGGTCCAAAGCTCGTTGGCAATTGCTGCTAGCCATGTATTCAGGATTCACAACATGGTACAACAATCTTTCTGATTGTGGAACGTATAGCACTCGAACTGGCCGATTTCTGAGGGCCCAGCCAGTGGCATTTCAGTGTAAAAGCAAGATTATTAAACAAACGAATAAAGATCTCCTGGCACAACAGAAGTATGCGACCTTGTTCTTAATGCTCAACCTCCTAAGACTAAGACACCTTCAATGGAAGAATTTAATGAGCTGAGAAGCTTATGTAACAAGGCGAACTTGCAACTGGGAGTGCCCTAGATCTGCCAGTTGAAGTGCCGAGGTGTTACAGATTAGATCCTTGGTTCTGCCGCGGTGCAGTAATTAACTATCAACTCGTGTAAACACCATGCAGTCCAACAGATTAAACAGCATTGCTTTATGAATAAAGTGGTGGATGTTGAATAACAACTTAACCACCTGGTTCTAGAGTAAAAACTTGCTTAGATCTTTACCATCTTCAATTTATTAAGGCTTTCAATCAAGTCACACTTGCTAATCAAATCCTATCAGTTCCCTGCAAGCCACCAATCATTAAAAAGAGTAAAAAAATAACTTTGGAAAAAATATTACAATAACAGAAGCGGGTGTTTTCTGCTATAGATATATGTGAAGAGCAGGGCTTTTCAAAGAGCTTAGAACTGTAAAGCTGCACTTCATTTCAATCTCACTGAAAAGGTATCAATAATTTCTGGCCATATTGAAGTCAATGTAGACTGAAAACTATGCTAGTATACCGATCACATACGTAAGTAGCTAGCCGGTCAATCCCAAGCAACAAGCGCTACACTCCGTTCACCCCTAAGCTGACACTGCGAAGAAAGCTATGTGCTCGTTGGACCAGTAATATGCCTACCTTTCACCACGTGATCACCTTCCCACCCATTTCAATGAGCAAAAAGTGGAGTCAGGTGATGAAAGAGGTGTGGTCGATCGGTTTGGCGAGTGCATAGCTTCCACTGCATTGTCAGCCTAGGGGTGAATGGAGTATACAAATGGCTAGTTCCCAAAGCTAAGAGTCAAAGGAACTGCCCTTTTTATAACTATAGTTCGAAGACAAGCCGTGTGTGGATACGGTTCACCCAGAACAGACCTGGAGGCGAAGATTGGCTTGAGAAGCCGCTCTCCATTCATCCGTCCTTCGCATGTCCGCTACCATCTGAAAAAGCCACCACAGCCAACAAGCCAAAGCTCACATACTTGCTGGAGAGTGAAAGATTTTATGTACAAGCAGCTACTATATCAGTTAGAAATCATGTAATGATGTAGCATGAAAGCCCAATTACACTTGATGCATGCAGTTCGTCAAATTTTGAGTGGCAAGAAACCATTTTTTGCAAATTGCCTTGGTGTGCACAAGCGTGCAAAGGATATGAAAACTTGACTGTCTTCAGAGTTAAAAGTCAGCATATAAAAATTGTTTGGTTTAATTACCTTAGTAATAAATTTTATGTCTGCAAATTTGGCTGCATTAAGATGTAGCATGAAAGCCCAATTACATTTTGTGCATGCAGTTTGTCAAATTTTTAGAATCAAGAAACTATTATTTGCAAATTGCCTTGATTTGCACGAGCATGCAAAGGATATGAGGACTTCAATGTCTTCTAGTTAAAGCCTGTATAAATGTTCTCTCTCAGCCTGATAATCTTAGTAATAAATTTCATGTCTGCAAATTCAGTTGCATTTAAGCTGTTTGTTTCATCAGGGAATATTTTCACAGTATTGAAGGATCTGCTCTGCTCGCAGCAATTCTGCTTTCCCACATTTACACTGTTGCAAATGTCCGATTTCTCGCCAGGCCACGGCCAAGACACTTTACCTTCTGATGAAGCTTTTCCATTTTCTCCAGATACTTCTCTTCTGCAACTTTAAGCAAGGATTCACATCTGTGCAAGAAAAGAAATGTCAGTGAGAAAGTGCCAGCTACAAGAACAAATTAATCACCTGCTCTCTACAAGGCAGGGTGCAAATTTTCTAACCTTCTTACTGATACTTTTTTCGTTCTATCCATTCCATGGATTTTTCACTTTACAAAGCAGACTATAAAAGCAGTGGCTATTTCAACATTTGCAGTCAACATCCCTACAACTGTTATTTTCACGTCCCACACGAAAGAAGTTTCATTATTTAGTTATGTTATTTTTTATGAGCGTTTTACCCAGTTTTATTGTGAATATGAAGAATGTAAAGCCAGGCCTTTTGGCACAGTGCGCAGACTATCTTCTCTGCAGTGCTATACTTTACAATGTTAAATAAACAACCTACTAACTTAATATATTGTAACGACGCAAGTTCATGACAACCATCACATGATTTCGTTATGCTGGGCTGTGCTTGCACGAACGAAGCACGGTAGATGCCGAGGCTCTGGACAGGATTGTGCTTGTTTGGCGTTCTCATTTAATGTGTCGGACAGGTAGTAGAAGCCTTTAGTTAGCTCCTCAGGTGGTGACAACATTCTTACACAGCCAGATCATTTATTGTTACGAAATCACCACAATGCACTGCTATAGACATACCTTGCATAAAATAAAACATGAGCTACATCAGATGTACCTTCTAGACCAGACACTGCAGAAACATGTTCAAAAGCAGTGTGCCTGCCAGTGGAGTTTTTGGTCTCGAGATGTGGTGTACTTGAGAGATGCCAGTCTCCAGGACACTTGAGCTGTTCCGGCCCCATTCGTCTCGGTATGCAGAAGCCCATCCCCCCCCCTTCCCGAGTGATGCCACACCCACAAACCCAAAACAAACCTGTTGAAATAGTTTGCTAATTTACGGGATCCGTCAAGATAATTAAGCAAGTATTTAACAGGGGATGACACAACAGAAAAAGCAGTTATCTTTATGTGGGACATCAAAATAATAAAATAGCTGTTGTGACGGAAGAAATTAAAACAATAAAATTAAGTTATTTTCATTCCTTCCGGAAGTGAAAACGCAAGCATGAAGTTACATAAAAACTAGCTTGCCACTTGAAGCAATTTTTGTTGTCAGAAGACTAGCATCCGGTCGCCTACCTAAGCCAAGGATTCTATTCTTTCGATTTACTTACCGAGTTATGTCCGAAACATCCAGCAGGTAGCGGCCAATTGTAGATTTATTGATTTTGTTTTTCCAAAAGAATGACTTGCATGCTGCTTCATGTTCCGGCCTGTGGACAAAGGAAAATGACTAGAAGCTAAAATTATAAAAAAACTATTAAAAGACTCAATTGTTGTCCACTGCCATATTAGACTGAAATGTTGCAAAATTCACAAAGAGTGCAGACCCCCCCCCCCCCCCCCCCCATTCACAACAGTCTCATTAAACTATCAGGCATAATTTTCAGCAGATGGTACAGAGTCTGCCATGGAAACCAGCAAGGGATTTTTCGCACCACATAGATAAACTTTGCATCACAGAATGTTGAATCTTTTATTGAAATGTAGCTCCAGCAGAGATGATGATTGGAGGCAAAAGTTTCAACTCGCATAACAACACGCTACTCCAACAAGAGACAGTACCACCTTCCATTGGCAGTAGACACAAATGTGACTTCATAGATTGCTGGCGAGCACAGTGCACTTATTAGCGTTGAGATGTTTCGGTGGTGCACTCTTATGGTTTTCCATTCAAGACGTCACGGCCAGAATTCGCCTCGCCGTGACGTCGTGAGTTGTGTAATCTTGACTACTTATCATCAGTTGCGAAGCACAAATCCGATGGTGTGTGTAAAAATAACAATAGAAGGTTGGAGTCATCCCGTTCTTAAACTAAGATTGTTACAGTTGACACTGGGGCAATGCGCCAATTTCCGTCGATAAAAGAAATATTAATCCAAATAAAGATGCAGCGAGCGTTTGGCCAATCGCGAATTGCAACCGCAGTGACGCTTTTGGTCGTGCATGTCGCTAATAGTCTGTTGCAGGTGTAAAATAGCAGGGCAAGCCCATCCCACAAGGCTCTCTGCTTGCCATGATTGCAAATTCGGGGGTTTCAGCGCCAAACCAACAAAGGGCAACTGGCATGCCCCAACGAATGACTGAGGATTCATTTTGACCGCCTGGCTATCTTTTGATGTTCAACCAAAATTCACAACACTTACAACCCCTGCAGGTCAAATTACCCGCAGGTGTTGCGAGTCCCTTACGTGGCAAGATGCAGTAGAAAGGTGTGACATCTGAAGCTCAGTGCTGCGTCGACTTTTCTTTCATGTTTTGGAACTTCGGTGGAGCAGAAGTAGCACCACACTTTCGCTCCATCTTCCCACAGCAAGTCATGAACTTCGGGTGCCTTGAGATACTGCTTGGCCTCCACTATCTGAAAGGAATCGACAGCACGCTTTAGTCAGATATAATCGACGGTCATGCCACAGACCCCCTAAGCATCCCGAGGTCTCGAGCGACATCCCCTCGTAAAATAAGAGTAGAAGTAGCTACCATGCTAAAAGACATTATAAAAAGCAGTGCTCTTAGAAAATATCAGCAGTACCGATTGCGAATTAAGAAGCTAAAAGCAATAAGTCGTATTCACTGGACGCCACAACTGAGCCCGTTGTCGCACAGCGCTAATGGCGTGGAAAAGACGATATGCGGTAGAACACGAAGTATATGAAATGTCAGGATGGTCGCTTCCAGGGACTATCGTTCTTGTTGTCGTCACCTTTCTCAGATATTTGGCCAAGACGTTCTTCACGATCTCTTGGTGCCTCTTGGAGTAGACGTGCTTCTTGCCCACATTATGGGAGACTCTGCACAGGTCGCACAACGTGAACTGGATGAAGGAAATGGACATAGTTGATGATAATACGCCCAGCTGATTCGACCTAAAGCTTCTTTAACTCAACCAACGCAATACATAAAAACACCTGCTATAACAAAACCAGATACACTCGAGATGCAGACCCGATGGACCCAACTACGGACCCAACGGAGCGCAACCGACGCAACCGTAACGCCCAAGCAGCGCAAGCTCCACAAGCGAAGCTAGCCCGGTGCCAGTGCCACTGCTTCAGAAGCCAAGTCAAAAGTCAAAGAGCTTGGCTTCTTCTGTGACCGGCGACTAGAGAGAACTTCGGCGCGCACTTTATTCGATGAAATTTGGTGACGTCACGACCAATAGGAGCACGGAAACAGACGCGGTCTCCTCAACGCCCGGACGCCCGGAGCCCCGGAGAAACCGGAGAAACATCGGAAACATCGTGCCTGACGAACCGTCGTCGAACGAAAGGTGAGTGGTTTGAGTTTTCCTGTGATGTGATCTCTATGTGTGTTCGTTCCACGCGTCCGAGCTGTTTCTTCGTTTCAGATCTATTTGGCGCCGCTGCCTACATTGTTTGAGCCTGCGTTCACGATTAAAACAACAATCGCAGAAAGCTGAAAGCCCGCCGAAGAACGGCTGACTTGCGAGCTAAACCTAATTCAACAAAACCATTTGATCCGAATGAATAATGTGCTTTATCTTACATTTCATGTCAACAAAGAACTGCGCTGTCTGTCTTCGTCCCTACATGTTTTATTCTTTTCAAATCTTTACCAACCCGCGTCCAATCGAATGCCCCGATCACAACAAATAGTTGGTCGTGCTCCGATGGCCCTTATTATCAGCCGGTAAGGCAGTTACATTTTTCGTTTCTATATTTTGACCCAAGTAACGTCATATTCTCAAACTGAAATTCTATCACCACCTCTAGTTTCACATTCTGGTGCACCGTGCACTTGCAGCTTCCTGCACCCCTGCGAGGTTTCCTGCGATCGTACCCTGTATATTATGGATTTCTTGCCGCACGCGAGTGCTCTCGAAGGCGTGCTATACACTCTGTAACATAGGTTGTGTGCAGAAAAGGCACAGGCCCGAGCACAAAAGCGCCCTTTTTGCACGAGCAGCCGTGCTAAATGAACATTCTGCGGAGCTACGCACTCGCACCCGTGCCTCTGCTGCACACAACTTATTAATAACCGAGCCGTTCTCGTTTTTGTTTTGCATATTACTGTGAAAGAAGTGTCATTGTTGTTTTCTTCTCAAACAAAACTCACGTGCTAGACAAAAGCAAACAGATAGGAGTCTGCACATTCACACCCTTTTCTCCCTTGTGCGACAGGTTATAGCTGGTCGCGATTCAACACCGTTTCTTTTGAAGCTGATGGGCACCACAAGGCGTGAAAGAGGTGACTTGCAGCTTTGCCAAGGCAGCAGCAAGACACTACAAGCCTTCACATTAACTGGCTAGCCAGTGCCGCTCTGTTCTGAACAGCACTGCGTGCCGTGCAGAGGGTTTGTGCAAGCTCGCTGGGTGGCGACGCTAGCCACGGCAAGTGCATCCTATGCAGCTTTCTTTTAGAGATATATGTGGCTTGCAGGCCATGTCGTGCATGTGCCACCCGAGGGACAGCAGTGGCAAGGCTGTGCTGATGGTAATCACCACTGCACTGTGTTTTCATTCAATAACTACTGAAAAGGAACCAGGTACTTCCGAGAGAGTCTCGGTTGTGCTTTGATGAACTTCAGGTCGCTTATGGACTTGATGTCTGTGTTAACAATGCAACGAGACTTCTTTTTAGTTTGGGGCGTTGTTTCTGCTGCGGATGACTAGCGTTGCAGTAGAGAAATATGCAAAATAGTGTAATGCTTGCAGTAGTTACCTAAATTAATGGCGGGAATAACTGACCTACATTTCCACCGACAGCATTTCTCAGAGGAATAGCCTGGACTAGATAGCTCGCTGCACTATGTCCTTCCTCCTTAGCCTGTACAACTCGGCGTCTTTTCCTGATTGTCTTATGTGGCTGCTTCTGTGTTTGCCTAGGCACTCGGTTGAAATAGTGAAAGCTGTCTGCATCGCACATAACTGCCATGAAATCCAGTGTGGACGTAGCTGGGGTAGCTCCCAATATGGCTTCTCTAGCTCGACACAAGTAATGTTCCTACCACTGTCGTGTATGATGCCAATCCAAGATTGAAATATACTTGTGCGTTTCATTGCCGTGACGTCAAGCAGGCACATAGTCAGGATTTTGTTTTGGGGGCGGCAGCGGCGGGCCGGGCCGGGCCGAGCTCCATGAACCTCCTCTAGTTACGTGCTTGCGTCACGGGATGGGACAGTCTCACGGTTCGAGCGGCTGTGTAGAAAGGAACTGTGCCCAGCATTTGTTTCGTGCTGCTGGGTGGGATTTGGGGTGACCTTCCAAAGCATTCTTTTGACACCATGAAACTGTTTGTGATCAGTTGTGAACAAAGTCTACAGTCCTAAGAGTGAACCTTTGCCTTCGCATGACGTCTCAGTTTCAATGTTGCCAGTAGAGCTTTTCACTTTGAGAAACACAATGATGACCAAAATTGTAAATTCTGTAACTTTGCGAAAAGAAGCTATTTCGGCCAGATATTTCGGTTACTATTTCAGCGATGTTTGTTGATGTGTTAGCAAGTTTTTAGGCAAATCGGGGACAATGAAGAAAATGCTGGAGTACCCCTTTAAAACATGGAGTGCACGTAGTACACAATGGAGAAGTTGCTCGCCAATCATTCTCTTAGAAGTGTGAGTTGAGCCCCTTTGAGGCAGTTTACTGCCGCAGCGTGCACTTTAATCCGCCCGAGAAGGGAAAACGAGATGAATGACGAGTAGGATATCTTTGTTCCAAGGCTTCTTGAGACAGGAAAGGCTAGGGAACCAGTATTGTTGCTTCTTACTACCCGGTACGAGACTCAAACCCGACATGCAAGGAAGTCGAAAGGCCTCTTCATGTGCCCTCTTTCTGCTTCCTTGTGCCTTGAGTTTTAGCTGTGTCTACAATTCACACTCGCCTGCATGCCTACTCTTTTGGTCTCTTTTTTGTTCACTGTGTTACTGAAGTTTTCTGTTGTTGCTGTCCCAGAAATGCTTTGTGGATGCACAGAAATACAAGGTGCTCGACGCCTGCAGCTCATTGGTATTGCTTTTCCCGGTACCACGGCATGAAGGAGGTGGCCTCTCTCCCTTCCAAGCAGCTGCGATTCACTACAAGCACTGGGTTACAACTGCAGCTAGCCCATGGGTACCGTTCTGCATCCTGCACTGCATGTAGTTCCGAGAGCCATGTGAAAAGGCAGGTGTGACCTTTTTAGGCACTGTCACTTTGTTTTGTGTATTTTCTGCCGCTTTTTCGGGGCAACTTCTTTTTAAGATTCAAATATTAGAAAACGGACTCAAGTGAGGGAGGGGGTTTTCTGAGAAGACTGGCTTCTTTGCTAATCCACTGGGACTGGTATTATATCTATAGAGTTCATGTACACCTTACGTTATGTACTTTTTCTTTAGTTTTATTTTACTTGGTACTTATACTTCCATGTTACACGACAGCCACTAAAAAATTAAGAAAAAACAAAAAAAATGTTGACTTGTCGGTTTTTTTGTTTTGTTTTTTTGCAGTATGTTGGAAGAGTCAATGATGTGGTCGGTCATTCATGTTATTTTTCTACACGCATGTCCAGCCTATGTTTACATAAAGCCCCAACTGCTCCTTAGCAACGGAAATAATCTGTGCGACAGACTAGGCGGCAGCATTGTGGACGGAAACTGGCCTGATTACATCTGCCATGTTTAGAAACTACATTTGATGTCAGGTTATGAATTCAGTGGCAAATTCCCCCCAAAAGAATCTACATCACTCTGCCAGCCAATCGCTGCCGTCAGTTGTCGTGACGTCACATCCAGCAAAGAAACTGCAAACTAGTATTTTTTTTTTTTTAATGGCAGGCCTCTGCTGTTGATGCCACATAGCACGTCAACACTCAAGCAATTCTTCCGCTCTTGACCTCTCCGGTTTCACCTTGCAAAGTCGTGACGGTGTCTGCTTTTGTTTGCGGTATTTCCCATGTGTCGACGTGAGAAGGCAGCGGTTGTATCGCCAAGGAAGTAGCAATCAATCTGTGCATTTGCTCCAGCGGCACAGTGTTACAAACAGGACTTTTTCACCAAGGGCAAAGTCTAACGACTGGCCCTACAGTTGCCAGCATTGTGCAGCCATGAATGCGTAACTTGTCCGAACGCTTTTATGCTTTCGTCTGTGTACAGTGGCAAAATGACTCGCTGAATGCGAAATGCCGTACAGCAAACTACAGTAGAGTCTCATTAATTCAAACTCCAGGAAGTCACAGATTTTAGTTCGAATTATCAGAAATTCATCTAAATATGATATTAGACAGCATTATGATTTGTTACATGGATAGCTACTCATACAAAGCAGATTTTTGCCAGTTTCCTCTACATAGGCCTAATTATAAGCAAGTACAGGCATAACACATTAGTGAAAGAGCTGTGACATTGAGTTTATTCATCCGGCAAAAAATTTGTTGATTGTGGACTGTTTAGTCAGCACATACAATCTCAAAATAAAATTTTCAATACCAGCCACCGCAAGTAGCTCTTTACGGGACTCTTCCTTTGCAGACAGAAACTTCCGGAGCTGAGCGATGTGCTCAAAGCTGTGGCTGTGACAGTTGGTAGCAAGTCATCCCTTTCTTCATCGTCATCTTCACTCTCACTGCTGCACTGTGCTGGCATTACTTCCTGTACTATGTCCTCTAATGAGTCATCACGACAAACACATACATCATCGTCAAGACTAGCATATTCCGCCAGCTCGGCGTTCACATTATGTGCTTCAAGGCCAGAAAGCATGATGCCAGTGAGCTGGTCCTCATCCTCGATATCGTCTTGGTCATCATTGCTAGTCTTAAAGCACATAATGTGAACGCTGTTTTCCGCTAATGTGTGCCCGCTTTGAGCCCCGTTGAGTGTGCTTCTTTATGAGCACCGGTGCACTGCGGAGAAACAACACTCATAAAAGCACGTTCCGCAGGTATTGCTTCTCTGCGGTGCACCGGTGCTCGGAGAGAAGCATACTCAACAGGGCCGCGAGTACAAAAGTATGAATTAAAGGAGTCATGAAATGCTTTTCCAACTTTTTCCTGTTTAGCTTTCCTCTTCAACTCATAAATCGCGCATTCTACCAAGCAGTTCAAGAAGATGGAAACGGGGCAGTCCCCTCTTGCTCGGACTCTCGTTTGAGTACCGGGACACAGCCATTGTCCCCCTAGAAGATTAGCCCGTCGCTCAAAATTCAGACAAAAGTTGCTTTCCCCACCTCAATCACCCCGAAGCTGACAGTGCTGCGGAAGCTACGTGCTCGTCGGGCCAGCCACATTTCTGCCACAAGACCACGCTCTCTCGCGCATACCCATGCGCACAGAATGAGGCCAGGTGATGAAAGGGAGGCGGCTGATTGTCCGGCAAGCACGTAGCTTCCACCACAATGTCAGCTTAGGGGTGAAGGGATTAAGTGAGGTCCGGTGCCGTGTGACGTGCATTTGGACCTGGTGACGCGCTGGGGGGGGGGGCTTTGCAACGCGCTACGGGGACCGCAGATGTATCACAGTGAAAAGGCAGAGAGCTTACGAAGGGAAGGAGTTACGAAATAGTCCCTTGTATTTTCGAATTTTCGTACCGAAAGTCAGGCTTTTGACTTTCTACCTTTTTTCTTTTGGCCCACTGAACGATGTGTTATTAGTAAAATCCCAATATAAATTGATTTATTCCAGCCAAAATTTGTTTCATGGGCCCTTTAAGCAAAAACGCCGTTTAAATTAAGTGGCTTATAAATACATTAAAAACATAGCGGGACAACCAAAATTTTCAAGTCTGTTTGAATTAACCGGAAGTACGAAATATCAGTTTGAATTATCACAAACCTATTGTATTAATTACTTTCTGCAGCAACTTAGCGCTTAAAATTGCAATAAAGTGATTTTTAGGCTAAATTCATTTTTCTGGACTGCTCGATTATTCTGAGCTTTGCGCGACCCCTTCATGTTCCGAAATATTGGTCAGTGACCGTAAAACTTAAGCACAATGGTTACACACCACAGGTCCCGAGGACCATGACATCAATGAGCTGGCTTTCACCTTGTCCCAGGCGGCAGCGGAACACTATGGGTGGGACCCTGGGTCGACGCACCGGCCGGCTCATGGATGCCGTCCTGTACCCTGCACGGCACTGCGTGTGGCTTAACTGGCCAAGCAGAGGGTCATCGCATGACTTTTATGAGGCGTCGCTAGCCATTGCAAGTATATTTTTTGACACTCATGTCTGGTGATGTACTTTGGTGCTGTACAATTGAACACATTTGGTGGCAGTTCAGTCTTGCCAATTAGGCCATTTTGAAACGGAACACATTTAGTGGTGGCTGGGTTAGGTTTCCTGGCTCGGCAATCTTGCAGCAGTGTCTAGACTCGGCACAAACCTTTTTTTACTTCACTGTCAGCGCTAGTGTAATCTCTGCAATGCTGTCAAAGCAACTTCTGTACGCGAACAAGATGCAAGACGAAGCCACATGCTCGTGCCCAGTGTACGACTACATGTATACATGGGCACTCGTGCCCATGTGTACCTACTCGCAATGTGGAGCGAGTTAGTTTTGGCCGACACTCCATGCGTTGATATTTGCGTAGTATATATATTTTTTTGTTATAAATGGCAGGTCTTGGCTGTTGATGCCACGGAGCACGTTGCCACTTGAAGCAATAGACCTTTTGCAAAACTCCCAAAAGGCTGCGCGCACCGCGCGATGAATAATAGGAGCCCTCAGTACGCTCCTCCCGCTACCACGTGATTACATGGCATACGCGAGCAGGTGCAGGTTACCACGGCAACAACTTTTGAACAGCCGAGTCGGGCGAGCGACAAGCCAACGGCTGCACCTTTCTCATTTCTCTCCTTTGTACCAACGCTTCGTCGAAACCTGCCACAGTTCCGGCGCTCCATCACTCAATTTTTGCGGACTATATTACGTTATGGACAGCACAAGGAAACCCCGGACAAATCGAAGAAACTCTTCAACGGGGCTGTGATGCAGTTGAAATCTACACCTCCACAATAGGACTCACCTTATCTCCCTCCAAAACTCAACTACTGGTCACATCCTCCAAGAGAGGACCTGACCCCGACCGAAAACTCATCAAAATCAAGCTACAGGACAAGGGAATTCAACAAGTTGATCAAATCAAAATTCTAGGAGTAGTATTCCAATTCAACGGTAAACCAGAAGGATCACTCAACCGCCTTCACGCCCAAATCAATCAGATCGCACATCTGATACAACGGACCACATATCACAGAACCGGACTCAAAGAGCATAATCTACTCCATATCATCGACGCCTTCGTCATATCTCGTCTCCTATACACACTACCGTACCTCACGACAACATGTACCCAAATCAGAAAGCTCGAAGCCAGTCTCCGTAAACTGTATCGACTCGCCTTGGGAGTGCCGCGCTACACGTCCAGCGATTGCCTTCTCAACACGGGAACTTTCAACACCATTACAGAGCGCATACAAATTTAAAAGACGGGTAGATATTACGACTCTACCTCAAACCAAGGGCAAACAATTTTGCAGACACTAGATATCAGCACGGACTCACTTCCCCCAGTCCCCATACCTCCCCCTCCGTGGAAAAGCGCCAACCCAAATGTTACAGTAGAACCACTACCGTAAAACATGAACCCCCACAACAACCCTGAGACACGAAAAGCGAATACGCTACCTACATGAGACGGATCACGATATGTATTTTGCTGATGCCAGTCACCAGGTCACACATAGCAAAATAGCTTTCGTTAAAGGGCAACTCCGCTCAATTTTGAAAAATTTAGGCTTACATGCGATTCCATTTCACAAAGCACTACTAAACAGCTCTACGTCTTCGGATTCGCGAAATGTGGAATATTATTTGTGTAATCCTAATTTAAACAACAGCTGATACCGAAGCCGAAACTTCAGTTGCGTCAGGCAACATTGGTCTCACGTCGTCAGAGTCATGGCCACGTCACGTCGAATCACGTGGTCTTGTGACGTTTGGGGGGGCGAGGGACAGGACTCGCGACGCGGGCAGGTTGCTTCGCATGGCGTGGACAGTGATGGGAGAGGGGGAAGGGGAGAAGACGAAAGAGAAGGGGAGCGAAAAAACAGACTGATGAGCACGCAGGGCAACGCAAACTAGCGCATCCACGTGGACGCTGTTCAGCCAACACCGGGAGGAGAAACTCATGACGTCATCGTTCAATTTCGCTCCGAGAAGTAAAAACAAACGAAACGTGAGAATGGTGTAGCCATAGTGGCTCATTGTCGGCTACTCGAACTCTGTGGCATTGACTGTACTGATGATTGCGTCTCCCGCCGCATGCTAGAGTTGGCAGATTTCGGCCACTTGGCTCACTTGAAGGTTTGCTGGCCAGTTGAATAAATAGACGGAATTAGATTGTAATATTTGACATGGGGTCTTCCTATATGATACCGAAGAGAGCTACATAGTTTTCTAAATATCGAAAATGAAGCGGAGTTGCCCTTTAATACACGCACTAATACACATTACTCCGAAACCTTCACAAAACCCTTAACGATCGACGATTTGGAAGAATACGAAACTACACCGACAACACCTTACACTTAAAACGGATAACCTAGTCCGTGAAATACATGTCCGCTACCTGGACAAAAAGTTCCGCCTCGTATGGACGCCTGGCCACCAAGGCGTGGAGGGTAATGAGACAGCCCATCGTCTCACACTCGAAAACTCCCCGGGTCCCGTCTCGTCATGGCCAGCTATCTACTCGGTAGGCGCAACAAGGAACGCTCGCAGAGCCTGCGGAAGTCGAGGTTAAAAGAACAATGTGAAGAGCGGACCATTTACCCTCACCCTCCAGAGACCATGTCTAGGCAACAATCCTCCCTCGTCAGGCAAGCCCAGACCAACTCTCTTCCATTGCACTACATCTTCCACCACACCTACAAATGACCCGACTCCCCCACCTGCCCAAAATGCGGAGAATACCCTTCTATCCCTCATACCTACCGGTCTCGTAACCCACCCACCCTTCCCCCCTCTCGCACATCATTTCTTGGGAGGAATGGCTGGCTCTACCCATGGGCATTGACATACCCACCGCACTAGAAGCACTAATTAATCACTCCAGTCCCCTTGCGGAATCCATCCGCGAGACGTGCGCCGGACGGACCGTCCGGACCGAGACGTAGGTCCTTACACAAAGTAAAGTTTTGCTTGCTTGCTTGCTTGTGGTGCAAAATAAGTGGATTCGGTGACACTTCAGTTACGACGAATAACATATTCAAATAAGCTCGCCTGTCGCAATGCCTTTACGCTGTTACAGATACAGTACGCCGCCAAACGGCTTGGCGGATGGGCGGGATGGCTGCAACGGCTGCTGGCGGTAGCTGCCGGGACATGTGGGCAGTCGCAAAGGAGAAAGCCGTGATCTGTACCGGGGGTTCCCGAAATTCCCTGATGGGTGGGATGGCTGCAACGGCTGCTGGGGTAGCTGCCGGGACACGTGGGCAGTCGCAAGGAGAAAGCGCGTGATCTGTACCGAGGGTTCCCGAAATTCCCTGCCGTCGTGGCGCTGTACGTTTTGCAAGGGGTCTATTCTTCCGCTCTTGGCCTCTCCGGTTTTACCTTGCAAAGTCGTGACAGTGTCTGCTTTCTTGTTTTGCGGTATTTCCCGTGTGCCGAAATAGTTTTTAAACTGACGTTCGCTCAAGTGAGAGTTTACTGTATACTCGACTACTGTGCGTTGCCCCAGAGCCGTAAATGTAGAGAGTTTGGCCATTCGTTGGGAAGTATAGGAGACAAATGAGGAGGCGCCATTGGCCGAAAGCGGACTGGGCGTGTTCCAGGGCGTCTTCAGAAATTTGAATGTGACCAACCAGAAGCCGGAAATAATACCCTGGCGGTGGTCGCAAGAAACAAACCTGATAACTGCATTGGAGTAACTCTCAACGGCTGAAAATATGGTACATGCGATGTTTCAATCACGTTAATCCAAAAAGATGGTGGAAGAGTGCGACTAGCGGAACGATCGACATAATCCTTACGCCAAGCACCCAGGGCCGGGAATCTGCCGTCCGAACGGTCACACTCTGTCCGTGCAAAACAGAGTTGTGCGGCGCATTCGTTTCTTAATCTTTCTGCATGATCAAAACAACACGTGCACCCCATTTTCAACCACAAAGAGTTACTACACTTCACTCTTACGCGCTTATTAAAACCATATACGAACATAGACTTTTGATCAGAACTGTTTGCCGCTACCACCGCTAGGGGATTCTTTTCGGCTTCTGGTTGGTCAAGAGAGCATGCCAAGCCCTCTTTCCGACTCTGCCGCACGCCCTGACTGCCAGCGCCTCCCATTGACCAAACTCTCTACATATACGGCTCTGCGTTGCCCTGCATGTTCGGATAACGTACTGTTTCTGTTCACCTGGTAGGCACTTTCATTCTCTACATACACCATAGGTTGAAAATGCCCTGAATCATAGGTCAAGCCTTGCAAGATGGAACTTCTCTTTAGGCCCAGTGCCTGGATCAAGTCTTGTCCCCCACCCCCTCAGGTCTTTCTGTCATATAAATTGTTGGTATTTCTTAAGAAAGTGCGCATCGCCTGCCGACCACATCTTACACTCCAATCGTTAGTTTGAACCCGAGGGAGACCAAAACACTGTACGAGTTTAAATGACCGGAAGTTTCCTTTCTAGAAACATATAGGATGGGACCTGCGTGTTAGCTTGAATTATTTGCGAGTTTGAATTAAGAGGGCTTGAACTAATGAGATTTCACTGTACAAAGAGTGTGGTTAATCCAAGGTTCAGATTACTCTGAAATATGTCGGGTGATTACTGAAAGGTTAAGATACAAAAATTTTGGTAGAAAGGAAATGAATCTCCTCAGTTTTTAATTTTTTTCGCCACTTTAACTGCTAGGCACGCTATGTCTGAAGTTTTTCAGAAGATCATGGCATCGGTCTTCGCCCATTTACACTTGGAAAGAAATGCTACCGGCAATAAGGGCTACGAAGTTTTCTTTGTGTTTGAAATTATGTACGCTAGTGTGTATCACTTGTTTCTCTTGTGCTACCTTTGCGCAAGCTTGCTGGCGTGCTCGCTTTGGCGAGTGAGGAAGAGCTAAACTCAATTGGACGTGGTGTGCTATCTTTTACACAAACTCGGTATTCCTATAGACCTTTTCATCTTGGCAGTTACCTGACTGGTAACTGCCGCATTGACACACATGGTGCCATAGAATGGCTTTAGTTTGGTTGGTTTTTGGTTTCAGCGGGCTCGCGGCTGTGTTATGTGCGATAAGAGACAAACCCGCCAATCGAAGTCTGGTCTTCTAGTATATAATTTGTGAAATGAAATTAAATCGTGCAAGAGAATTGGCCTCCAGCAAGCTTGGCTCAGTCAAATGCCAGGTACCCCTTCATGGATTTGTGTAGACAGATGTTATTTGTTTGAACATGTACTAGTGATTCAAAACTATCAATAAATTGACTATCAATACTATTGATAGTTTTTGCACCACTAGAGCGAACACAGATGCCGCACCGTCGCTCACCTCCCTTCCTCCTCTCTGCCCAAACTCCCGTCTTCATCATCACTGAAAATTGAACCAAGTTGGGATGGTAAGTGCTTGGGCTAGTTGGTGTCCCATTTGAAAAAATAAAGTGAGAAAAAGAAGAGAGCGACGCAAACTAGTGTCGCAAGACTATCGATAGTAAACAGTTGACAGTACTATCGATAGGTTTACGATAGTCGACTATCGATAGTACTATCCATAGCTTTTTGACAGTCGACTATTGATAGTAGTGTCTAGTTTTTCGATAGTCGACTATCGATAGTTTTTTTGCTATCGTGTCAGATTTCTGGCTACTTTCGCTACTATTGATAGTTTTGCATCACTAACAGGTACGCTCTTTCAGCGGCGTCGAGGGTAAATCCGGCATCGACATCGCTGCACCCGAGCGATTTCCATGATGATGGTCTCTTTTCAGCGTCGTGCATGATGTGCCTCGGGCACTTTTGCCAGGCACTCAAGTTTTCCTCGACACGTTTTTCACCCCGGGAGGCAACCCTGTGTGTCTAAATAAATTATTTGTAGTTTATTTAAATTCATAAATAGGTCAAACAAATGTTTCTACTACAATCATGATTCCCCCATATAATCAAAAGTAACTTTTGGATTCGTTATGAAGGCAGAGCATGATGCTTTCAAGAAAGTGACTGCTTGTATTGTCTATATTTGCAGTCTTCTTTAAGATTGTAAATGTGTAAATATACCTTGTGTTTCTTATTGCACAACTAACACTTAAGCAAATTTCCAGTGTCATAAATAATTGGCCTCTCAACCCTTGTCTGGCTTGGGGACCTCTCCATACTCTATATGCGCCAGTGCTAACGCTGATTCCTTTCCCCGACGGTGCATATATAAAATAATGTGCAGAAGTTGCACGCATAACGATGGCATGCAGTTAGGTAGTAAATATAAGTATCAGACAACACTTCACAAAGCAAGACAAAAAAAAAAAAAAAATTGGGGCTCCTATTCACACTGTAAAGACAGTTAGTTGGCCAACGAAGCTATGGTATCACTGCAACGATTGCCCACTGCACTATACCAAAACGTTTTTTTGTAAAGACCCTTTTCTTTGCAAATGCCACCAGGCGGTGCTCCAGTTTGACGTCCCAGCGAACTTCCGATTCACAGAAAGAATGAACAAAACCCACCTTGACACAGCTGCCTGAAATGTCGATGAAATGTTTAACCACCAATTCTTCAGGTGAATGCCAAAAAAAAAAAAAACAACGAAGAAATGGGAGATGCTGTAAATGACTTATTTTTTGCGGGCTCAATATTTCGCAATTCACGTTAAAGCTGAAGTTTTGGAATAATTTGCGGGTTCTAATTTTTGCGATGCGGTGGAATCTCAATATAAATTCCAATGCATTTACGTTTTACCAGAATCGTTCGCGTGACCTATTTTTTACGAAATGTAGGCGGTTTGCAAAATTTAAGTCCTTTACAGTATGTTAATAAGTTTCGAATATTTTGTAAACAAACTTTCCTCCTCCAAGACATTAAATTGTACAGCCGAATGCCCTCATTAAAGGGGCAATGCAACGGTTCTAGTGTTGAAAGAATTGCCAGTTTGCATTTTTTATATTGTTTATACAAGCCCAAGTGACCAAACACGGGTCACCTTTCCCCGAAAAACTGCTATTCTGCTGCGTAATCAAAAAACAAAAAACAAATTATTTGCCGATCTGCAGCCGCCTGTGGCGGCTACGGGAACTAAAATGACGGCGTCTCTGGGGGTACGCGGAAGTAAACAAAACCTCTCGCCCTCCGCTGCTACACTCGCCGTCAGCCCCGTAGCGAACCGTTCTTTGTATCCATCGTTCGCCGCGACCTTCGACGAGGCTAATCCTTTGAAAGTCGACAATCGCGGTGGAAGCGGCTGGGGTCTCTGAAGAGAGGGCCCAAGGGGAAACCACGTGAACCCCCAGAGACGTCACTCAAAAGTCAGCGTGGAGAGTTGAGAGGCACTTCGACCTTCGATTTGTTTAATTTTTTTAAATAAGAACTAGCGCTCGGAAGAAAATGTGGTTTTCTGTGTTTAGTTCCATAGGTGACGCAGATTAATTTCCGCAGTTAATTGGCCAAAGTCTGAAAATCATTGCACCGCCCCTTTAAATCTCCAACCTTGTTGTCCGTGTAGCATTTATCCTTTCTAGCATGGGTGACATAAGCAAGCTCGACAGACTTGCAAAGACTGTGCGATCAGAAGTCGCTTGGGACGCAAGCAGCAATTCATGTTTGTAAACAGCGAAAGGGCCTATGTGAAAGACTGTATGGTGCCGTTACCATGGCAACTTATGAAACCGCAATTTTTACCGAGAGACGCATGCGGGAAGCAGTGTTGCGGAGTTGCCACTCCGGAGTTGGAATGATTCCGGAATCATTCCGCATTTTCACGACCCCGGAATGGAATGGGAATGGAATGGCGGCAACGTTGAAGGGAATGGAATGGGAATGGAATTGGGTGCCTTTTGCCCGGAATGGAATGGAAATGGAATGGGCACGGTTCTTTTTTTTTTTTTTTTTTTTTTTTTTTTAGTGTTTACGGTTAGCTTAATTGAGCCAGTCAGTGAGTCAGTTGCTCAGAAATAAAATGAGCGGGAAACTGCTAGCCCGCGAGGAGCCCTAACAGACTTATACGCCAACAAAATGCAATACAAAAAAAGCGTCAAAGCAAAGAGCAAAGGGGGAAAGGGGGGTAACGTGGCGCCTTTCTCGGACACACAGGCGTCGGGCTTCGATGGCGTTACACGAGAGCGAAACAAGAAACCAAGCACCAAGCAAAAGAAAAGGGAGCGGCAAAGAAAGAAACCGCCATACACAACTCCTCATCATACTTCCATACTTCTTGTCATGCTCTTTTTGTTGTTGTTGCGACGGTTTGTAGAATGCACGCGCGCGCACAGACTGAGATCTGGGAGCGGAAGCGACTCATAACTCGCAGAGCTCTGATAACTCGTTGACTTCGGCGCCGTCGAAAGATGATCAGGTATTGTTTTCTTATAGTTCGAGGCGCGTTGTTTAGCAGGCAGCCAACCCTGCTGCCTTCCACGTTTATTCAAAGCGAGATTCACTTCCCTCTTCTCCTCTGGCGCTTTGCTCCGAGGCTTGTTTTTTTGTACTGCATTTGTATTGTATGTCTGCCTATTACTTGGTCTTTGTTCCGATGCTTGTTTTCTGTGTTTTATGTTTTAGTGGGTTGGGGTTACAAGCAAGCTAGCGGATTCCCGCTCATTTCCCTTGACTTTAGTCTCTGCACACTTTGTTTCACCTTGCGATGGACCGCTGCGGACGCTACGAGTTACCCTAAGCAATCCAGCACCGTGAGCGGGACTGCAGGGTCACGCGATACTCAGAAAGCACTGGATTGGTTTCGATGGCTCTCGTGCTGTCTGTTGAGGTCCATCGTAAGGTGAAGTAGACTATCGTCGCCGCTCTTGGTGTGACCGAACTGACTAGACCTGCAGAAAGACCGTCCCGCGCCAGACGAGGTGCGACCGTTGCTGTGAGGGCAACTGAGAAGGACAGCTGGGTGCTAGCTGCCACTGAGGTTTTGGCTTCCGCGCGTCTCGGCTGTCCGGTCTGCATTCATGCTCCTTGTCCTGGACCCTATTTGAGGCGGTGAGAAGTCAGTTGGACAGTGTTAATGAGGAAACACGGGGATTGTCAATTCGAACGGTCCGGTATTACCCCGTTAATTGTATCTTGATGTGAAGAGCTTTGTCAACGCTGACTTCCCGACCCGTCGCCACTACGTGAACAACCGACACCGAGGTGGAAGAATGAATCGGTTGGTACCGTCTGCTGCCTGAACCCGCCACTCGATCAGCGCGAAGAGGAACATCACAATTCGGACGAGAAGACAAGATAAATACTGATTGAGTCATGGCATCGTAGAAGACATTTTTCTACATTAGTCGCGAAGAAAATAAACAAGCTGCACGCTGAAAGTTGTGCAACGAAACTATACACGGTGCAGTCGGCGTATATCATCGAACTTTATTCGCCGTCTGAAGAGGAAACACGAGAATGAGTATGCGAAGGGTGGGAAAAGGGCAGGCGAACCAGCCAAAAATTGAATTGAATATGATAAGAAATATTGAGATTCGTAAAGCAAGCGTGAACTTGTGCGTTTTAAAACAGGTTTCGTGACATGGTCTATACGGTCCCTTGTGCTACGCCGCAGAGGTTGCATTTTGTCAGAGGATGTGTTCCTGCCGCTCTGCATGGAGTCGCTTCCAGCAGTGTACTAGCCGTGTTGCTGTATTTGAAGAATACAGTAATATAGCTTATTCCTGCGCCACGCACAAACTGGATATTTTTTATGGTCTTATCAAACAAACATGCTGGCCGCGTATGTCTTGAAAGTCAAATGCAAAAAAAGTTAAAAAAAGAAAAGAAAATGAGTGGATTTAAGTTTTGCTGTTTGTTGTGAGTGACGTGGTCGCGAGACCGATGTCTTAAACAAACATTGACATATCAAGGGACTTTCTCGATGTTTGCAGTACATTGTAAATAAACACTTTCTGCCACCAGCGGTCCGCTTAGTAAAAATCAGTGCTTTTTTGAGGAATTTAGTTTATTTTTTTTTTGGAATTGTCTTTGCATTTGATAATATCAGCTTTATGCTGCTTATGCCGGCAACAAAATGTAGCTGTCAAGTGCCAATTTTTACGTTTAGGAATTAAAGGAATGGAATGGAACGATTCAGCCATTTCAGGAGTGGGAATGGGCTCAGTGTCTCCATTCCTAGGAATTGGAAGGAATTGAATTATCGAAAACTCTAATTCCCCGGAATGGAATTGGAATGGAATGGGGGTGCCCATTCCGCAACACTGGCGGGAAGCACTATGTGTTTCGCATTGTGCACGCCTAATCTATCATGTGGTTCCAACACTTGTGGTTTTCTTATTGAAAAATACAAGTGTCAAAACTACGTGATAGAAGACAAGGAGCGCACAATGCTTTTCTGTCCACTACTGTTCTGTTGACAGACACAAAAGAAAACTTACCAACGAGTCAGATACAGCTTCGCTGTAAAATTGCGGTAAAACTCAACGAAAAAACGAATGCAACGTGTTCGCGAAGGGGAGGGAGGGGCGACGATTTGAAGCCACCTTATGGCGGCTATGTGACATGATTTCAAGATGGCAGCACCCATGTGACGGAGTGAAAAAAATCTATATAATTTTAGAAATAAATTGAAGGGATGCCATAAAACCACTTGCAGGGGGGATTGAATAGCTTGGGAGCCCAAGCTACTGTTTCATTGGTAGGAGACTACATTTGGAAGATGGAGTGGCGGTAGCTGGCTTCAATCGCTGTGTTGGCATGTGCATCTGTTGACATTTGGTGACCATAGCAAGCAGAATTTATTGTCCAGGAGGAGACTGGTGTGGCGAGATCAGGTGCATGCTTGCGCTCTTTTGCAGTGCTTTTCAATAAGGCCGCAGGACATGAACATAGAGTAGAGTTCTCAATAAGGACAAAGTGGATGGCTGATATTTTCCAGCACCTAATATTTTGACAAGCCTTGCATGAAAAACATTTTTTTTTTCTTACCTGGAACATGGTGCTGAAGTATCAAACTGCCTCTGATGTTGTGAATGAAAAAAGATGCCACCAGAACATCTCTGTGCTAATAGTCGCCGACAAGATGAGAAACGCAGGGCATCTCTTAGCGCCCAGCCTCCAGCAAGCACTTGTCACCTTTTCTCATGCTCTGTCTGCGTGTGCATTCTGGAGGCTCGCAAGACGCCAAAGCATTGCCGAATGTAAGAGGCTCCTCCCTGCAATTCTTGTTGTCCTACAGTTAGTCCTTCAGGTCAGTACAAAAACATACAAGTCTATTCAACACCCGAACACGATTTGGGCGATATGTTAGATATAGTCCCTAACGGAATGAGAACGTCTGGGCGTGTCTTACAAATGCCCGGGCTTGAAGCATTGCCAGAAGTAGGAAGCTTCTCCCTACCGTCCTCATCTTGCGAGTTGCTAGAGTTATTAAACCATTTTAAATGTGGCAATGCTACACCATACAATAATGTTTTTTCACAAAAGCAATTTCTGGTTGATCTTATCAAAAGCTTACTATAAATCGAAATAAATATCGACTTGCATCCAAGAAAGAAGAAATGGCACCGTGTATTCAAGTGTGCAGAAACTAATTTCTAAATCTGGGGATATGCATGCTTCAATGATGGGGCACACAAAATCGGTGCTGTTTTTAACAATAAAAGAAGATAAATCTGGACCCAAAAACAGCCTAGCTTTAATTTCTTTATTGCTTTCAACATTTCGGTGTCAACTTCCTTGATTGCTGAAATGTTAGTCAATATTACTGAAGAAAAAAGATGTGCTTTTATTGACCAACGTGTGAACGTTGTAAAAACACTTTTTGCAAACAGCAGATCTCCAACAATATCTGGACCCGCTTGGCAATGGTAGCAATGTGTGTACATATGTTCTTAGATCTAGGTCAGTTGACAAGCTTCGGAAAACGCCCGAGGCCTTTTAGCGGTGCATCCGCTTAATGGCACCTGCTACACGATCGGCCCGTCATATGGTCATATGGACAGATCCGGTGAAACATTGGATGCACATTACCTGCGGTGGAAAGTGACTTTATTACAATAACACAATACCTTACAATAAACATAAGGTCTTCACAATACTTAATGCAAAAAGAGCGTCGTTCAAAAAATGTTCTCTGTTGACCATGGAGGCATTGACGCTGTGGCGCTAGGAATGTTATCTACCTATACCTGCTTGCGTGCCAGCAACAGAGAACTGTTTTCGAACGCTGCTTTTCTGTGGAGCTTGTCAACTGATAGATCTAAGAATGCTGGCATGTAGGGCCTGAGGGGAGGCACCTATTTTCTCAAGCACCAGTTTAGAAACCCCCATTTTATTGAATCCTTTCAAAAAGACACACAGTTTAGAGAAAATGGCAACAAACTTGCTTTTCGCAAATTCAGGAAAACGCAATTCACCGAACTCGACTGCTTGCTCTGCCTTGGCCGACGGTAAAGCGAGCCAGTCAGCGAATCGCTCGCTTGGGCGGCCAGCACATTCAGGGTATGATAGACATGTTTTGTGCATGTCACAACCCTGCCGTTTTTGCAATTACATTCTGCCTGGTTTACAGCCTAAGAGAGAAGAGAGTGCTCGAAGCATAGGCAAACACGCCTCGGTGAATCGCGCTAGCATTTAGGGGCTTTCAGATTTGCTTATGCCAATTGAATAGATTCACTAAATGGCCATCCTTTTTCAATAACTGATGTTGCTGTAAACTGAGCTTCGATAAAATGGTCCCGTTCTCGAAAACATGCTTCTATGGAATTGTGTTCGGTCAACTGTCGTAGACCTCTGCACGAGTGAAACTGAGCAGTAGTTGTAGGTGCAGCACATTCTGTAAGCATAAAATAAAGGCACACAGCCAAACAAAGCACCTCAGTGATGCCTAGCAGACCACTAAACAAATAAATATTTGACGCGGGGTACTATTCTGTTTCATATCTCCAACATTACCGTCCCGCTTCGGCTCGTCAGTATACTTCGTTTCAGCTTCGGTTTAGAGGCAGTCAAAGCTACAAGCACGAGCTCCGGGCTTTCAGCATCCCTGCCAAGCATGCGCGCTCGTGCAGTGCAAGCACTGTTCTGGGCCACATGCTCGCGCTTGTAGCATTGTTGACAGCTGCCCCGCAAGGATGCTTTCCGGACATGCGGAAACATCTCAACACAAGCACTATCCACCCCTGCTTAACCACATGTTCTTTACGAACATAACTCGGCTTCCTAACAATATTTTAGAACGCCATAAGTTAAAGAATATTTTCAAACAGTAAAAGCCTATCTTGCAATTGCGCAACATAAACAGAACAGTGTAGGTAGAGCTGCATGGCCACTTTCTACTTGTCCGGATTCATACAAAATATGATTGTCGTTAGCAAACTTTTAGGTAATGAAAACAGGAAAATGAACAAGAGTGTGTGATGGGTTTGGAAGGGAAAGAAACGTGGACAAAAGGCAAACACAAGCAATTTAGAACAGACGAGTAGACCCACCCAGCTAATGCTCTGTACGAACAATCTCAACCTTAAATACTACTTTCTGTACAAATACAAGATACCCAGGATATTACGAGATAAATAGCCACCAAAATTAACGTACCGATTGGGCAGTGCTGTTCGTAAATCAAGTAAATCGCCGAAGTCACAGAACCTTCACGAAACAAAACAGCCATCTTGGAAAAATAAAAAGTGATGGTGATAGCGATGTGTGTTCTGTAAAAACTCCGAGGACAAATGTAGTCAATGTTTTTTTTTTATGTATGGCACCTGCAAACGCTCTGGAAAACATACTTCACCTAGCAAAACTTCATTAAAATCATGGTGACAAAATAGTCTAAAGTTTAGGCATTTAGACGTGCTGAAATACACTTGGCAATGTCTATGTGGAGTGCAAGTTCGTCCGTTTCTTTTGCAGGGGTTGTGGTGATGTCAGAATGCAGAGCTCTGATTGAAGGATAGTGGGTAGACCTGAAGGCAGCTAGCATTGTGTACCCACCATCCTTCAATCAGAGCTTGGCATTTCGACGTCACTACAACCCCTGCAAAAAAAAGCAGAAGAACCTGCACTCCGCATAAACCTTTTCTCAGTAATTAAATGCAAACAGAACAGACCTGAGAACCCTTCTTGCTGATAGCCTTTCCTTGAAAGTGTGAATGGCCAAAAGTCAATGCCATGATAAGCTGAAATACTTCGGACATAGCATGCTAAGGTGGCAAGAAAAATTAAACGGGGATAGCTATCTTCTTTTCATCAAACTTGTCGGAGCTTCATCTTTTGTATAATTACTGTCGTATAAAGAAGACAAAGTCTGGCGGCATGCGAGACGGTGAGCTGGCTGGGCCACGTGTGAGGGTCCGAGATGCGCATGACTGGCAGATACGCTTAAGGTTCGATAAAGGACTCACGGGTATTGGTTTGTGGCCCCGAGCTTTGACCTTTCTCTCGCCTCGGAACACGACATGGTGGCAGCAGTGGGATACTGAACAATCCTCCATCGTTTCTCGGGACCTGAGAAGCCGCACCAAACTCTGCAGTTCGACCGAACGGCCAGCAAAGAAGATTCGAGCCGCTGCTAGATCTACGCCATGACTAGCAACGCAGACGGTTCGGGGGCGTCAATCTCCCAGGCCAGCAGAGGACCTTCCTTCTTCAACCCCTTTGCGGTCGAGCTACCGGAGAAGCTGGATTTCAGGAATCCGAGCGACTGGAAGCGATGGATCATTGAGTGGGACCGCTACCGGATCATCTCGGGGCTTCATCTCTGTGACGCTTCAACTCAGGTGAAAACCTTCATCTAAGCGATGGGCAGAGGATGTCCTTTCTTCGCTCGAGATGACACAAGAGGAGCTGAACGACTACGACATAGTCAAAGCTAAGTTCGACACACACTTCATTCCGCGGGTGGACGTCATCTTTGAGAGAGCGAAGTTTAATTCTAGAAAGCAAGAGCTGGACGAGCCTGTGGAGGTCTTTATCACGGCATTGCACAGATTGGCGGATACCTGTGACTACGGCCCTTTACGCGACGAGCTCATATAGGACCGCATTGTCGTCGGACTCCTGGACAGGAAACTAAGCGAGAAACTCCAGCTCGATGCTAAGCTTACACTGCAGCGCGCGAGTACGGCAGCTTGATCATCAAACGGTAAAGCGCCAACAGACCGAGCTACGCAGCACAAAGACAGACGGCGACGTTCTTGAAGAACTCAGAAGACAGCCGAAAACAAAAAGCGAGAACAAGGTCTTCCGACGTCCGAACATGTTGCCTCTTTAGGCCCTGTCTAATAATTCGCCATGGACGTGCCGATGGTGTGGCAGTTCACGGAAACACGCCAAGTCTCAATGTGCCGCAAAAGACAAGAAGTGCAACGCCTGCAAAAAGCTAGGCCACTTTGAGAGAGTCTGTTTTTCCAAACACACTCGAGAAAATTTCAGTATACAAGAGCACAGACAAGGACTGAATGAAATCTTCCTCGGCGAGTTGGTACACTCAAGCAACGGGCAATGTACCAGGGGAAGCCTGGTACATTACAGCCAAAGTAAACAACCAAGACATCACATTCAAGGTGGACACGGGGCGGACGTCACAGCTATCCCTCCCAATATGTGCGACGCGACAACGTTTGCAACTTTGCAGACAACAGGGACGGATCTTTATGGAGCAGGCCACACTCCGCTGAACATGCTAGGCAAGTTTACGGCGACGGTAACGTGGAATGGGCGCACTACTAGAGAAATCATCTATGTGTCCGACCAGCTAAAACACCCACTGCTGGGGCGGCCTGCAATTGAAGCCCTTCAGGTGCTACCTAGCTTGAACGAAGTCAAAGCCGAAAGCAAGCCGGAGTATGACCACCTCCGTAAAAAATACCCCTTGTTTTTCCAAGGACTGGGGAAAATGAATGTGGAGTACAAGATCGCGCTTCACCCTGATGCGAGACCATTCGCAATCACATACCCGAGACGGGTACCTCTACCTCTGCTACCCAGCACTCAACAGGAATTGCAACGGATGCAAGACATGGACGTTATTGAGAGTCGACCATGCCGCAGCATGGTGCGCACCCATGGTGGTGGCTAAAAAGCAAGACAGTTCTCTTCGTATCTGCGTGGACTATACACAGCTAAACCCGCAACTGGTGCCGGAGCGGATCATCATGCCAACCGTAGAGGAGAGCTTGGCAAGACTCGCCGGGGCGACGGTATTCAGCAAACTAGATGCCAATGCCGACTACTGGCAAGCACCACTAGCCCCAGAGTCAAAGGAACTGACGACTTTTATCACACCAGTGGGACGGTTTCAATTCAAAAGACTCCCGTTTGGCATTGCGACAGCGCCCGAAGCCTTTCAGCGGGAGATGCTAAGGATCCTAGAGGGAATCCCAGGACAAGTATGTCATATGGATGACATCTTAGTTTTCAGTCGTGACAAAAGGGAACACAACAAAAATCTTGAGCTGGTACTCCGCCGCCTCCACCACGACTCCGGAGTGACCCTGAACACCTCAAAGTGTGAGTTCTCCAGGAAGAGCATCAGGTTTCTGGGCCACCTTCTGGACAGCAGGGGCATTGCGGCAGACCCCAAGAAAACGGAAGCGATCGTCCAGATGTCGGCACCTGGAAGCTTGGCAGACCTGCGATCATTCTTGGGGATGGTCAACCACCTTGGGAAATTTCTTCCCGACATAGCCGAGAAAACTAAGCCACTTCGAGGTCTGCTACACGAGGATGCTAGCTGGCTCTGGAGCGAGCCTCAGGAAGAAGCATTCCTTAACATCAAAGATCTCCTATGCAAGACTCCTGCGCTCACACTCTATAAACCGGATGCACAACTTACATTGTCGGCGGATGCGTCTTCGTTTGCACCGGGGGCGGTTCTGCTCCAAGAGGAAAACGGCTAAAGACGCCCAGTGGTATACGCATCGAGAGCCACGACACAAATGGAGCAGAGATACGTCCAAGTTGAAAAGGAGGCTTTGGCCGTCGTATGGGCCTGTGAACATTTCCGGACCTACTTGGTAGGAAAGGGATTCCACATCGAAACAGACCACAAGCCTCTGGTGCCACTGTTCACAACGAAACGTCTTGACGAAATGACACCAAGGCTACAGCGTCTGAGGATGCGCATCTTATGACTTTGCGATATCCCACGTACCGGGCAAAGAGATGTTCACTGCGGATGTCTTCTCCAGGAAACCCCTACCGACCACACGCCAGTCTACAGACTCAAGGCACACCGTGGAGATCAGTGAAACGTTGGTTCACGAGTATGAAATGCTAACAGTGGAGCTCCTTCCAGCCCCTACCTCATTTTTGTCCAGACTGAAGGCAGAGCTTTCCAAAGACCCAACCACATCAAGGGTTATGGAATACTGCGAAAAACAATGGCCGGCAAGGAACAAACTTCCTCCGAACTTAAGCAAATTCGCGAGTCTCGCCGCAGACCTTTCGGTTGCGCAGAGATTGCTAATGCGTAACGACCGGCTGGTGATACCGCCTTGTCTGCAAGGAGAAGTCTTGGAGCGATTGCACAGCGGCCATCAGGGTGTTGTCCAATGCCGGGCAAGAGCCATAGACTCCGCCTGGTGACGTGGCTTAAGCACGAAAATACATGACTATGTGAGTCGCCGTCCTACCTGTCAGCAATATAGACGACCACATACAGAACCCCTTCTTCAGACTCCACTACCCGATCGTCCCTGGCAGGAAATTGGAACGGACCTTTTCCAGTTCAGGGGGAAGAAGTATATAGTCATCGTCGACTACTACTCGAAGTTCTTCAAACTTGAAGAAATACCTCGAACAACCTAAGAGGACATTATCAAGGTTTTCAGCCAGAACTTCGCTAGACACAGTTGCCCAGATGTCATCCGCTCCAACAACGGTCCCCAGTTTGGCTCAACCAAGTTCCGGTGATTCGCCAGAGTGGGGAGTCGAACTGGTTGCTTCAAGCCCGTATTATCCCCAGAGTAACGGAGAAGCGGAGAGAGCGGTGCAGACTGCGAAGAAAACCTCGGATTCAGCACAAGCTCTTCTGGCCCACCGAACCATCCCTGGGCCCAAAGGGTTTTCCCCTGCCGAACTTTTGATGGGGCAGAAGTTACGCTCCACACTTCCAACGGCGCCCAGCACCTCTCTGGCAACACTCCAGGAGGTATCGGCAATGATACAGGAAACGGAAGACAAGAGAGGCGTCTAACTATAATAGGCGCCACCGTACAAGAAATGGCAGGGAGCTACACCCACACGCAGCAGTGTGGATTCACGCGGGAGCGGCCGGACCACCTTGGTCTTACCTTGTAGAAACCGACCAAGGAACGATACGTCGCACAAGGCACCATCTCCAGCCCGCGATTCCCGACAGCGACAGCCAGCAGGCCGGTTAACGGGAGAACGATCCTCAAGCAACCATAACACGAAGTGGGAGAATTTCACGACCACCGGAACGCTATGGACAATGAGGCTGAAAGGGGGAGGCGTCGTATAAAGAAGGCGAAGTCTGGCGGCATGTGAGACGGTGAGCTGGCTCGGCCACGCGTGAGGGTCCGAGATGCGCGTGACTGGCAGATACGCTTAAGGTTCGGTAAAGGACTCACTAGTATTGGTTTGCGGCTCCAGGCTTTGACCTTCCTCTCACCTCGGAACACGACAATTACCTTCTCGCATGTTTCACAGTAATCTGTGGAATGGATTTACCACACTCTTTTTGTGACGTGTACCAGTAGGTGTGCACTGTCATGGGAAAAGAATACAATTTATTTAATTACGACAGGGAGCCACGAGAGGGAAAGATGGCAAGTCCCGATCCACCAAAAAGGACAGGGCATAAGAGTGAAGTCTTGCAAGGCTTGGTCCATGATTCAGGACGGTTTGAAACCTATGATGAATGAAGAGAACAAAGGAGTCCATCAGGTCAACAGGAACAATATCTGACCTAAACATGCAGGGCAATGAAGAGCAGGGGCGAATTTATAGACCGACACGCGGAGCGGCTCTGTTTACCAACACGGCCGGAAGGCTGCGCATGCGCGGTAGCTATGTGGGCAAAAGCAGCCCGGCTGTCCGTGTTTTCGCCATTGCGCTCTATGGCGTGCGCTCGTTGTTGACGTTGCAGGGACGCTTGTATCTTTATTTGTGCGTTGTATTTCCTCATAACGTATGTCGTATGCTATGCCCGACTATTTGAGCTCGTTGCCCGAGCCTGAACGGTAGCGGTATCGAAACAAACTGTGCATGGACGGCGTTGCTTACGAGGATCCGTACGCCGTAAACAAGGCCTGCTGGACTTCCGACGTAAAGTTGCTGCCACGGAAGTCAACGGCTCAGGTCGTCGTTTATTTAGTTTTTTCGCCAAGCCAGTTCACGGCCGACACGGTGCAGGCGTACAAGTCTCTCGAGGTCTACGGTTACGTCGAGTCGGTTTCCGCACTGCCGGCGGGATCAGCAGACTGTGAGTCTGCGGAAGTGTGTGTATTCAATAATTGATTGAATACACAGAGCGTCTTCAAGTCAAGGTATGATATTTTTCATACCCTCATGACCACAAGGCATTACAACCAATAAAGGTTTGTCCGTTCTGCAGTCTTGACGGTAACAGGTTACAAGTAACGGCGTTACCAGGAACGCGTTACTTTTTTCAGTAACGTAGTAACCTACTCGTTACATTTTCGGCACAGTAACGGGTAACGTACTTATGTTACTATTTCAAGTAACGTAGTTACGTTAGTCGTTACTACTTCCCAAGTCTTAAAGAAATTACACTTCAATTGTTTCCGTGTTCAGTGATGTGATTGGCCTAAGCCAATTTGGCACACGTTTCGGAGCAATCAAAACAGTGTTTTGGAGCAGCAAATGCGGCCTTTGGAGCAACCAGAACAGTGTTTCGGAGCAGCAAAAGCGGCTTTTCGAGCAGATATTCTTATGAAAATAAAAATATTTGTTTTAAGTGCTGGACAAACAAAGGGCACTTTGTGTTGTGTTGTGTTATGATGTGACTTGTTGTGACGGAACTCGCTGCTTCTGTTTTTACTACTCAGACATGCCACAAGTGTACAGTGCTGTAGGCATTGCCAAGCAATTTCGAAAAACCGCTTGCCACCGTTTTACTGGTTCCCTTACGTGCCAGATTTTCGTCAAAGTAAGCAAACGTAAAACAATGAATTGCAAGCGTCCCAGCTGGTGCCTCAGTCACGCGATCATGTTTGCATGCACGTGAGGCCAACTTCGGTAGGCTTGCTGTTGGGCACGCTTCGTCGCGCCAGCGCAGACAACGGCTGTCCGGTCGAAACCGAAACCATGCTCCTCAGCTCCGTCACTAACTTATCCCCAAAATTGTGCACAAAATGTAACTTTCGAGCATGCGACAAAAACAGTCCAGTGGCGCGTGCTTGCCAGGCCGGCAAACAAGGTACAAGCTAAACACACAAAAAATAAATAACCTGAGTGCATCGATGCAGGACATCGCGAGTCAGCTAGGGTCAAAACGTTCTTGGAGCGCTTTGTGCAACGACTGAACTCGAGACAAACAAGCACGCTGTGTGGGTTCAGCGTGCAGACATTGCCTTCTTTGCTTTAGCCCACTTCTCTTAACCAACCTTCTTTCACGGCAGATTTTTCACGTACCGAGGTCCCTCTCGAAAGAAGGCCCACTGAGGGGAATCTAGATAATCAATACTTTGGCAGAGCAGTCTTTAAATTAAAGATGGATTTTTGTAGTAACGTAGGATTCAAACAAGAACAGGAATGTTGATGAACATGCGGCGGTACTTAGTTTCATTTTAGAAAGTACCATATCTGCAGTGATGTGGAGACGGCAACATTCGACGTCGCGCGACCACAGTGACTGAAAGACAGTGACCAAGTATAGTTTTCCCACGGCCATTGCTTCAGCTCACAAAGTAACTCCTGCCGCGCAAAAAACGTGGTTTCATTACACGGCATGACGGCATAGCTCGTACCCGGCACGGTAGCGTCGGAGCGTCTGCACACATCCGCGTCTATCGCTGAAAATATAAAAAAAAAAGACGAGAGACGAGACCCACGAGAGAGAGAGCGCGAAACGCGAGACGCCGGGAAAACCATGCAAGACCGGGTGGACAATTGAAGCACGGTACTTTGTGTCAGATGGCCGCTTGCGCCACATAACACACGACTGCTCAATTACAGTACTCAGTTTAGTTTTGCTTTTGAAAGGCGACCTAAATTGGTCCTTTGGCGCAGGCTTGGCGCAGATTGCCCATATTTTGGCGAAATGTAGCAGGATGTAGCAGGGTTAGCCCCTTGGCGCAGTTTGGCGCGATTGGCGCAGCAATCACATCACTGCGTGTTTTAGGCGTCAAGCCATGTTTTTCTTTGCGTTTTTTCTCGTAAGTATTTAGGTGAAACCGTGAAAAGAGCTAAAGTAATTATGTTCAGTTTCTGCATGAACATAATGTTTCTTGATATATGACCTGTATCGTCAAAACCGTAAAATGTGCTACATCATAATTTAGAAAAGTAACGCAGAAGTAACGTGCCTTACTTTTTATCGGTAGCGGCAACGCGTCCTTTTATTTTTAGATAACGTAGCTCAGTAACGCGTACCTTTTATTTGCAAGTAACGAGTAACGTATTTCGTTACTTTTTTTTTGGTAACGCCTACAACACTGCCGTTCTGTCGTCGATCCCCTTCTGTTCGGTAGCCCGGGCGCAGCGAGCCTCCGACGAGCGCTTGGGGGGTGCCCCGGTGCGTTGTGCGCGAACACCGTGGAAACAAAATCCGGGTGGTCTCGATCAGACAACGGTTTCCCTGCACATATGCAAGCCTCGGGACAGAGATTGAAATGGAAGCCGCACTTGCCTCCAAGAAAGTGTTTGCCGCACAAACGGTCGTTCGCGCGAGGCGACCATTCTTTTCGATCCACAGATATTATCCACCTTCTATGCGTTTCAGAGTCTGCCGGGAACTTGTGAAAACTCACTCCGCTGCTTTTCTTGTACATTTCGGTGCAGTTAACGGCAACACAGCTTTGCGGCATGCTGAAATGCTATGACGCCCATGCGAAACGTGCGCGCTTTTGCCCACACCCCCCGGCTCCGGCGCGATCGCAGCGCCGCCGCAGCTCCGTGACGTCAAGCCCGCGTGTCGGTGTATAGGTCAGGCTGGGTGGGGTGGAGAGGGGAGAAGGGGGAGTTTGCAAGGAGATACTTATTTCACGGGCAAAATGCAGGCCAGATGTGTTTTGTTGACCTAGTATTTGTTATGTCACCAAAAACTAATAATTTCTTCCTAAGAAAAGCTGGGGTATGTTGATTTTTCATTAAGAAAAAGTTAACCTGAAAAAGAAACAACTCCCCCTCCTTTAAAAAAAAAAAAATCTGCTAATGATGCAGAGCATTTGAGTATGCACCAAAGCACTGAGGGAGAGGGGGAGACGAGAATGTGTGTGGACGTCAGAACACAGTGCTCTGGTTGGAATGACTAGTGGGTAGACCTAAAGGTAGTATACGGCTAGCAGTTCAAGAGGAGGAAAAGAAAGAACTCCCCTCTTGCTCACAGTGCTTGGACCCTTATTTTTGTACCCGCACATCACCATTCTTCCCTTGGAAAATTAGCCCCTTGATGCTCTTCGCTCAACATTCGGACAAAATTTGCCAATCCCCCCCCACTCCGGCCTGTGGCTTCTACAGTACTACGCACAAATATCCTCCGTGCACCCCTAAACTGACAGTGCTGTGGAAACTATGTGCTCCTTGGGCCAGTCGCACTTGAGAATCTTTTGCCACATGATCACGCTCCCTCGCTTATAGCCACATTCGCAGAATGTGGTCAGGTGATGGACAAGGGGGGCGGGCGAGGTTTGTCAACTAACGTCCCAACTTTTCACCCCCGCACGGATTGCGACAGATCTCGCGGTAGCCGACGTTTGTTCTGAACCTATCTTTATCCGCTTATGTAATTCAACGTCTGTCTGGCAACAAAATGACTAAAAACTTGCAAATGAAGCACAGGTTGTCGATTGCTTGCTTCACAGAATGAACAGCACAGCTCTCGTCCAATTTTGTTGCCCTTGGGACATGCTTTTTTTTTTCTAGGTTCTCCCGTCTCTTATGGCCGAAAAACCCCAGTTGTCTGCTCTCGTTCCTCTCCTGAGTGCTGCATGACAGGAGTGCTTTGTGGTGCACACTTGACTCTCAAGGTGCAGCGAGTGCATGGACGCGTGGAGTGGCAACGCCAAAATGAACTCGTGAAGTACACTGGGCACAAGCACTGGGCACAAGCATGTGGCTTCGTCTTGCATCTTGTTCGCGTGCAGAAGTTGCTTCGACAGTATTGCAGAAATTACACTATCCCTGACAATGAAGTACAAAAAGGTTTGTGTTGAGTCTAGACACTGCTGCAAGATTGCCAAGCCAGGAAACCTAAACCGAGCCACCACTAAATGTGTTCCGTTTCAAAATGGCCTAATTGGCAAGACTGAACTGCCACCAAATGTGTTCCGTTGTACAGCACCAAAGTACATCACCAGACATGAGTGTCAAAAAATATACTTACAATGGCTAGCAACGCCTCATAAAAGTCATGCGATGACCCTCTGCTTGGCCAGTTAAGCCACATGCAGTGCCGTGCAGGGTACAGGACAGCAGCCATGAGCCGGCCGGTGCGTCGACCGAGGGTCCCGCCCATAGTGTTCCGCTGCTGCCTTGAACAAGGTGAAAGCCAGCTCATTGATGTCATGGTCCTCGGGACCTGTGGTGTGTAACCATTGTGTTTAAGTTTGATAGTCACCGACCAATATTTCGTACTCGATGGGGATAGTGCAAAACTCAGAATAATCGAGCAGTTCGAAAAAATGAATTTAGCCTAAAAATCATTGTATTGCGATTTTAAGCGCAAAGTTGCTACAGAAAGTGATTGATACAATAGGCTCACAATAATTGAAGCTTGGATATTTTGCACTTCCGGACAATTCAAACAGATTTGAAAACTTTGGTTGTCCCGCTATGTTTTTAATGTATTTATAAGCCGCTTAATCCGAATGGCGTTTACGCTTAATTCATATCTTTTTTTTGCTCTCGCGGCCCCGTTGAGTGTGCTTCTGTCCGAGCACCGGTGCACCGCAGAGAAGCGATACCTGCGGAGCGTGCTTTCACAAGTGTTGTTTCTCCGCAGTGCACCGGTGCTCATAAAGAAGGAACTATGCCCAGCCAAATGCTGGGCATAGTTCCTTTCTACACAGCCGCTCGAACCGTGAGACTGTCCCATCCCGTGACGCAAGCACGTAACTAGAGGAGGTTCATGGAGCTCGGCCCGGCCCGGCCCACCGCTGCCGCCCCCAAAACAAAATCCTGACTATGTGCCTGCTTGACGTCACGGCAATGAAACGCACAAGTATATTTCAATCTTGGATTGGCATCATACACGACAGTGGTAGGAACATTACTTGTGTCGAGCTAGAGAAGCCATATTGGGAGCTACCCCAGCTACGTCCACACTGGATTTCATGGCAGTTATGTGCGATGCAGACAGCTTTCACTATTTCAACCGAGTGCCTAGGCAAACACAGAAGCAGCCACATAAGACAATCAGGAAAAGACGCCGAGTTGTACAGGCTAAGGAGGAAGGACATAGTGCAGCGAGCTATCTAGTCCAGGCTATTCCTCTGAGAAATGCTGTCGGTGGAAATGTAGGTCAGTTATTCCCGCCATTAATTTAGGTAACTACTGCAAGCATTACACTATTTTGCATATTTCTCTACTGCAACGCTAGTCATCCGCAGCAGAAACAACGCCCCAAACTAAAAAGAAGTCTCGTTGCATTGTTAACACAGACATCAAGTCCATAAGCGACCTGAAGTTCATCAAAGCACAACCGAGACTCTCTCGGAAGTACCTGGTTCCTTTTCAGTAGTTATTGAATGAAAACACAGTGCAGTGGTGATTACCATCAGCACAGCCTTGCCACTGCTGTCCCTCGGGTGGCACATGCACGACATGGCCTGCAAGCCACATATATCTCTAAAAGAAAGCTGCATAGGATGCACTTGCCGTGGCTAGCGTCGCCACCCAGCGAGCTTGCACAAACCCTCTGCACGGCACGCAGTGCTGTTCAGAACAGAGCGGCACTGGCTAGCCAGTTAATGCGAAGGCTTGTAGTGTCTTGCTGCTGCCTTGGCAAAGCTGCAAGTCACCTCTTTCACGCCTTGTGGTGCCCATCAGCTTCAAAAGAAACGGTGTTGAATCGCGACCAGCTATAACCTGTCGCACAAGGGAGAAAAGGGTGTGAATGTGCAGACTCCTATCTGTTTGCTTTTGTCTAGCACGTGAGTTTTGTTTGAGAAGAAAACAACAATGACACTTCTTTCACAGTAATATGCAAAACAAAAACGAGAACGGCTCGGTTATTAATAAGTTGTGTGCAGCAGAGGCACGGGTGCGAGTGCGTAGCTCCGCAGAATGTTCATTTAGCACGGCTGCTCGTGCAAAAAGGGCGCTTTTGTGCTCGGGCCTGTGCCTTTTCTGCACACAACCTATGCTACAGAGTGTATAGCACGCCTTCGAGAGCACTCGCGTGCGGCAAGAAATCCATAATATACAGGGTACGATCGCAGGAAACCTCGCAGGGGTGCAGGAAGCTGCAAGTGCACGGTGCACCAGAATGTGAAACTAGAGGTGGTGATAGAATTTCAGTTTGAGAATATGACGTTACTTGGGTCAAAATATAGAAACGAAAAATGTAACTGCCTTACCGGCTGATAATAAGGGCCATCGGAGCACGACCAACTATTTGTTGTGATCGGGGCATTCGATTGGACGCGGGTTGGTAAAGATTTGAAAAGAATAAAACATGTAGGGACGAAGACAGGCAGCGCAGTTCTTTGTTGACATGAAATGTAAGATCAAGCACATTATTCATTCGGATCAAATGGTTTTGTTGAATTAGGTTTAGCTCGCAAGTCAGCCGTTCTTCGGCGGGCTTTCAGCTTTCTGCGATTGTTGTTTTAATCGTGAACGCAGGCTCAAACAATGTAGGCAGCGGCGCCAAATAGATCTGAAACGAAGAAACAGCTCGGACGCGTGGAACGAACACACATAGAGATCACATCACAGGAAAACTCAAACCACTCACCTTTCGTTCGACGACGGTTCGTCAGGCACGATGTTTCCGATGTTTCTCCGGTTTCTCCGGGGCTCCGGGCGTTGAGGAGACCGCGTCTGTTTCCGTGCTCCTATTGGTCGTGACGTCACCAAATTTCATCGAATAAAGTGCGCGCCGAAGTTTTCTCTAGTCGCCGGTCTTCTGTGGGTTCTGTGATTGCAAATATCTTTCTTTTTCTAGCAATTCTTCAAAAGAAAAGTAAGTTCAACGCGGAAAACTTATATAATGCCTGATTAATTTTTTAAAATATATAGTTCATGTAGAAAAGCCAAAAAGCTTAGGCCAAGTTACCAAGCCAACTTTTCCAAAAATACCAAGCCACGCCAAGCCAAGCCAATTGATCAGCGTGCGCGTTTGGCTTCGCTGTACATGCTGTACTGAGCGGCTGAGCAAATGTCAGGATGACAGTAACGCAAGAAGTGCATTTCGCCCATCATCTAGCGGCAAATGAAAAGGTAACGAGGGACAGAGCCCTGAGAAAGCTCACAAGATGGATACGAGCAAAGTCTGCCCGAGAAGACACAGGTAAGCAAGCGGCGTTCTCGGCCCCCGAGTTCGAGATTTTGCGAACACGCGTGTTTTCGGGATTGAATCGACTAGCATTATTTGCAGTCACGAGTATATATTTCGATGTTTATATTTGGATGGGTGATAAGATATTGATAAATCGAATTGATTTTATCTTTAGGGAATCTTCGTTGCGTATATTGTCTGAGCTGTAGTAGAACTGCTTTGTGTTCAGATCTCTTTTTCTTCTCATGTGCAGAATTCACGGAAGAAGCCCTGATGAAGCTATGGAAAGGACTGTTCTTCTGTATGTGGATGTCAGACAAACCGTTCGTTCAAGTAAGATCCCCATTTTGGTTTATTAGATCACTGTCTGGTCGCAGGATTGGTTAGCAGAGATCACTATGCTCACACGAATTGTTCGTGGCCCTGGATGATGTTCTGTATGTTTCAAGTCTCTGTTCTGTCGTTTTCAGCAAGATCTGGCGAACAACATTGCCGGTCTGATCCACTGCTTCGCTCAACGCAGCCAGGCCCTCCTGTTCATTGACACATTTTTCAAGACAATGGCCCATGAGTGGTTTGCCATTGACAGGTTCCGACTCGAAAAGTTCATGATGGTGAGTCATTCGCTTAAATTTGTTGTTTTTGTTGTTGATTAGAAAAAAAGTAAAACAAATCTCGATATACATGGCTTGCATTGACGCCACGTTAGCTGCCATTGCTCCGTACCATGCTCTTGTGCCCGTATCCAGGGGTGGAACGGCTGCGCCATTTTGCGCCATGTTGCAGAAACTGCGCCAAAGCCAATACCTCGTGCCATTATGCACCAAATCGCAAAACGTGCGCCAAAAATCTTTTTATTTTGTCTTGGTTTCAGTTTTATTGACTCGACTGGCAACAATGAGCGCGTTTAGCCTGGTCGGCCTTGCAATCCTTTGTTCTGTTTATTCTCCCTGTGTATCCCGAGTCGGACGCGCGCGAAAAAACTCGGATTCTAAACACTATACCACCTGCGACTGGATTGTATTCTTCAACCATAAGCAGTTAAGCAAGTCGGCTGAGGTGAGGTCGAGTCATTAAGCGTCAGATTGCCTGAGGCTCTGCGGCCCGGGATCCGGACGTCAGCCATTTGAAAACAAATGAGCAAAATGTTCCTTTTAGTACTTCACCGTTAGAAGTTGGAACCGCATTAACGCAAGATAAATCATGATTTGATAGAACTGAAACGCGGTCCGATCCAAAACCTTGCCGGCCAGCAGCTCTTACGTGAGTGGTAGATCTACTCGGCGTACATTAACCTTGCTCCTGCTTATCACTTCAAATACGATAACTTCGTTAATCGCAGTCTGCTGCTTCAATATCGAGTTGCTCAATAGGATAAACTCGAAATTTGTTTCCCTGTTCCCCCGTGCAATTGCACGTCCGTTGCTTATGCACGTCACGTGGTTCGCACATATAATTACTATGTCGAGCACAGTGGGTTGTACAATAAGCAGTGCTGGCTTGCATTTTGAGCAGCTGAAAGCCACTCGGAAAATATCAAAGGCGCTATCTTCAGAAACATAGGGTACTTGATTGCTTTTTGATTCTCATTAAGGCTCATAAAGTTTCAAGTTTTCGCATTTGTTACACTGCTATCCCATCTACCTAGGTTCCTAACCACTCATGTTCATCTGTGCTGCTAAGCACGACTGAAATTGCTCCCGTGCTTGTCTAAGACACAAGCTGAAGTGCAATGAAAACTGATCTGAGCTGCTCCTAGCCTGCTCCAGAACGTAGTTTTAGCTGCTCCCAACCTGCTCCAAACCAGCTGTTTCAGCTGCTCCCGTTGCTGCTCCCAAGTACGTTTCACGAGTTCCACTTGTTATCTCGTGCAGCATACATTTCGCACCATCGAATTTGTTCTTCTCGGTGCACAGGAGCATGGCACGGAGCAATGGGGGCTGGTAAGGTGCCATAACGTTACTTGCAGGGCATGTACTATTAACTACTTCTGGTGTATTGTTTGTGTCATGTGAGCATACGAAACCTCTTTGTTTGGAAGACCAAATTTTGACTCGGGCGTCGTGTCAAATTCAGTGATAACCCGGGATATTCCGTGCTGCTTCACGGTGGATGTTGCACAGACAAACTTTGTGCGCAACTTTTGCCTTGACGGTGCAAACACGATCGGGCTTAGCGTCTCTGAAAGAATGCTTCGACGAGAGGGGAATTCAAAGTTTGCGTCTTGTGCGGCTGCACACCCCGATTTCGACCCTGCTATTTCGTGTCTCTCACCTTCTTTGAAGCGTATGCTTGTTCACTGGACTCTCCCACTGTATGTGCAAGTACACTCACTCAATGACTCCTGTGCTGGATTTTCTATGTTGCCCACCAGAGGCCAGCATGTGACACAGAAGGGACACAAAGTGCTGCGTCAGTTTTCGGCTACGTTCAGTGAGGACACAAGTTCCAACTGACCACCAAGGCAGCGCTCTCATTTAACCCGTTTTCGTACAGTGCTCTTTTGTTATAGAGGCATGTTCGAAAAAGCTGTTAGGAGCCAGTCACATAACGGATTCTGCGTTAAAAAAGTTTAAGGACCACTAATTATGGCGAGCTGGTGTTTGTTAATTCTCTGAAACTCACAAAAACCCCATACCCAGCTCCACCCCGTTGTTTCGACCTTAAACTGGCGAGCATTGGCGGGTGCTCTTTGAAGCAGAACGTTAGTTATGACATTGCGGGCTCAAAGTGGCCTGGTGTCCCCGCAGTTGGTGCGACGCTTCTTTCGCCAAGGCCTGGTGTTGGCGTATGCGGGAGAGTGGAACGATGAGAACATTGTGGAGTTCTGCGATGTCCTCAAGGCTACAGCCCTCCATCCGAGCCGCAGAGACGTGCCGTTGGGGCTGAAGATGCACGTCGTGGACATTTTCCTGCAGGAACTGTCCAGGGTGCACGGCGGAAAGGTGAGTGGAAGGCAAACATTTTCATTCCAGAGTCTTGTTCTCCATTGCTGTATGCACAGAATGTAAAAAGCAGATTTCGGGGGTGCCCTAGGCATACCACACCCAGGAAGAAAATAGAGAACTTATTCTTTGTCTGGAAGTAGGATTAGTTCATAGTATGTATAGATACCAAGTGATTGTGTTGGCTGTTTCTTTAGACAGCAGGAAGTTAGCCAGCCCCAGTGGACATCTGGTGTCTGCTGTAGATGAGAAATTTGGCCAGTACAGTACCACTGCTAGCCTGGGGTCTTCGACGAGCATCACGCAGTAGAGATGCGCGGCCACACGCCGCTACGATGCTCATCCAGATCGAAATGGACAGTCGGGAAGTTCTGTATAAGTGAGGACCAGATTATTCTGGTCAACAATGTACTATCGCAAACAGTATGCGAGTGGGGACTGCACCATGCTCATTTAACGCACTGGCCAGTCTTCAAAAGATTTTCTGGCCCAAACTAAGGCTATAACTTAAAAGTTTAGGTCTTAGTCTCGAGACTGTTCGACAGATTGAAAGGTGATGGGGAGAGGGGTGACCGCAGTCATAGCAAAAAACCAAATTGAGTGTTATTTCTCGTGTTGTATGTGGGTGGACAAAGCAAGAGTTTGACTAAAAAACCTCACTTGATCTATGGCACAAACTGCATCAGCTCTTCTTGTTGCCTTACGTTGTTACAGTTGACTTCGGAGCAGGCGGAACTGTTCCTGCAGCCCTTCTTCGACATCCTTACAGACTCGCCGGCGTAAGTCCTCTCATAATTTAGTTGTATCACTTCCAAGGTTTAGTTGCTGTCCCATAGTCTGATAGTACGACTTATGCGCTTTATACTTCAGTCACATTTAATCTCTCTAAGTTAATATGCTTTTTTTTTACAGTTTTGAAGTGGAGTTGAGGAAGTATGTGGACCTTTTTTTTTTATTATTCCACTTCCTTTTTTGACTCTGCAAGGGACAAGTGTTTAGAGAGTTCTATGTGTGCAATATTTAATTTGAGAGACAAATCAGACTGATGCGTGTGTAACAAATGTTGGGACATCGCTCCTTTTGGGTGTTGCATAAGCTTTGTCTGGAAGTGGGAATAACTGCAGTTCACCTCAAGACGGATCAAATTTTTTATTGTGAATTGAATTTTAATATTTGGGTGTTGCATAAGCTTTGTCAGGAAGTGGGAATAACTGCAGTTCACCTCAAAAGAGATCAAATTTTTTACTGTGAATTGAATTTTAATATTTTATATTTATTGTAAATTGAGCTTGGGTACTGTAAGAAATCTCAGCTGGAAATGTTTTCTAGAAAGCCTACCTATGAGAAAGAACAGTTTTTTTACATGCAAAACATTTTACATGTATGAAACAATAAGGCCCTTATGAGATGGGTTGGATAAAGCATAATATGACATCGCAAGTAAGCAATGACTATTTTATTTATTTAAATACAACCTGAGGGTTTTTTCCCTGCAGCATCTTAAGAACAAGAGTCGGGCTATAATTATAACCGTACGAATCCCCAGTCGGCGGATTTAAATCTCGACTAAGGTGCCTGCAATCTGACTGGGGCTATTGCAAGACTTCAGGTGCACGTCAAAAGATCCCCAGGTGGTCGATATTAATCCCCAGTCCTTAGCTGGGGCATGCTAGACGGCCTTTGTTGGTTTGACGCGAAAAACCTTCCAGTTTTATAATTAAAACAAAAATTTCTGAGACCATTGAGCCAGCTGAGTTGCTCTGCCTTGTCATTTGTTTCACCCAACACACTGGTGCAAAGCAGTGAAGCTCGGTGTGAAAAACCATAGGAGTCTGAAAACATTATTTACACTTTTTGAATACTGTAAATGACCTATTTTTTGCGGGCTCAATATTTCGCGATTTAGTCCAAAGCTGAACTTTTCAAATAACTCGCATAGTTCTATTTTTCGCGACGCGGTAGGACCTCAGTATAGATTCCAATGTGTTTACATTTTACCGGTTTTGTTCGCAAGACCTATCTATCGCGAAGGCCTAATTTTCACGAAATTCGCGAAAATTAGGCCTTCGCGAATATTAAGTCGTTTACAGTATTGGAAAATCTCGAATACTTTGAACAGTACAAGTATGCTGCAAACCAAATAACTATTTCTGAATTATGAAAATTTTTAATATTTGCAAGTTTCTAGAGACTTTGCCACTACGTCACAGGGTCACAGCGTGACCTGTCAGTGCCAAGGAAAAGTTTTAAAGAACTTTTCGAAAGCACCTTTTTTTATATGATTTTAGTGTAGACGCCTTTGGCTATCGAGCACAGATTACTATAGCTGGCAGTTTTGCCGACTTACGAGTGTGAAATCTTCGCTGGTTTTAGTGTATAGTCTCTGACAATGCGAGGCCGGCAGAGCATCTTTTTCGGACATACTCGTTGCCTTCCGCCATGCTTTTGCTGCGTGTGCACGCTCGGGGCTCTTGAAATGCCGAAGCATCTTCGAAGGCAGTACGCTCGGGCTGGTGGCGGGACATACGAAATCCCTTCCTGCCGTCCTCAGCCTGTCTGTGATTGCAGAGTTGGGACCATTCATACTCTTCCCTGCACAGTGGCACCCTGGTGGAATTTGTGAGGAACAACGTGTTCTTCCTGATGATCGACCTGGACCGGGAGGCTGCCGAGCTGGAGCAGGAGGGGGAGGTCCCCAACTTGGACGAAGAGGGAGAGGAGAAGGACAGCGACGAGGAGGAGGACACCTACGACGAGCACGGCCGAGTCATGGAGAAGGGCGAGTCGTCGCAGGACCTGCCCGCCATTCCCGTGGGTCCCAACACGCTTCTCGCGAGCCGTCTTGAGAGTTCCTAATTTGCGACGCATTACTTACCCATTCCTAGTTCTTGGGTATTTGTGACCCTCAACTGCTTATAATTGTTGTATTCAACATCGAAGTTGGTGCTTTCAAAATCAAATTTCTAGGCACTAACAAAGTAAAAGCAAAATTTAAAAAGAAAAGTCGGTGTGGCCCTTAGGTTGAGCCGTAAACTAAGCCAGGAGTAAGCCTGCACCGTCCAAAACGGTCAAGCTCATAAACCAGGGAGAGCAGATGAGCTACGTGGGTAGAAAATGAGGGAGAGGAGGAGAGGAGAGCGCGCGTGGACTTCAGAGCACCGGGCTCCGGTTGGAATGATTAGTGGGTAGGCACTCAAGGTTGGCTGCCTTCGTCTCTACTCGCCCTTCATTCACCTTCGAACGCTGGCATTTGGCGGTCACTTTTGAACAGTGAGTGGAGACAATGGAAGCTGGCTTTATGCACCTATCCACTAATCATTCCAAACAAAACACGGTGTTCTGACATCTCCGTACACTCTCATCTCATCCTCTCCCTCAGTTTCTACCCATATTGCTCGTCCTGAACGGTTTGAGGGATGTCACCACTTCCAAAACGGTTGAGGGGTAAGTGATCTCTTGCCGCCCAGCCGTGATTCATGGCACGTCTCTCTTGCTTTGTTTTGAGGATTCGCATTGTTCGTCAGATTACAGTCCTCTCGTTAAACCGCCATCTCCGTTCCCCCTAAAAACCATTCGTAATATGAATCAATAGAAATAATGAGACACAAATGCCCGTATTTACCCAGTTCATTTCGGTAAATTCGGTCTGCATATCAGGGTATTCATATTAATGCAATACAATCATAAAAGGACTGCCCTTAGTCTTGAATTGGCGAAGAAAGCGGCACAGATAGCTAGGGAAGCATTCCGGGTCAGAACCGTTTCTCTGAGCTAGCATTGCCTCTGCTTCCGTCTCTTCAAGAACAAAGGGCCAGTCCTTTTTGATTATATTACTCCTGAGAGCTTGTTTTCTCAGCCCAGGTTGGTCATTTTGCGAGACATGACTGTACTTTGAATGCTAATCTCTTGTCATGCTAATCTCTTGTCATCCTATGTTTTGTTGGCAGCTGCACAGGGTGTTGTGAGTACTGGGCTGTTTGTTCCCAGGAGTTTGCCTGGCTGTTTTTACAACCACACTTCATTGGAATCTGGCAAAAGTATGCCTGTATTATGACAGAAGTATGATTTTCCTCCTTTCGAGGTGGGTGATTTGACATCAGGTGCACTTTTATTTCGGTACGTTGGCAGTGGAGTATCGTTGCTACACACTGCAAGTGCTGAGGTTGCGAAGATTTTTCTTTACGTTGTTAGGCAATTCATCGTAATGAATCCCCTATTGTTGGAGCATTCTTCCTCTCATGTTCGTTCGTCTTTCTCATTGCAGTTTGACTACGAGAGGATAGCAAACAAGCTGTTCGAGTGCACCAAACGGCATGCTCTCAAGCCGGCTAACCGTCTGGTCATCACGCGGCTTGTCAAGAAGTGAGTAAACTTCAGGCACTGCTCATGCTTTATAGATTTGGTCATCTGTCAAAACAGTGCCATCTTGGTGTGCTCATAAGAGGTATGCATAAGGTAGCATGGCCTTCTAATGAATTTTACGAAAACCGAAAGGCTGCAGTACGCTCAGCCTTTTGATGTAATTTTCTGCGCACATTTGGTACCGTTGGGCTGATGTGGCAGCGCACTGTGGCCATTTCAGAACCATTATTTAGCCAAGGATGTGGCTCTCATCTTTAACTTCCATTTTTGTTGGTTGTGGTTTCGAGTGAGACACACTTTACATATGTCTCCCTCAAAACCACAACCAACTTAGAGGCTTCTTTTACGCAAAAAAAACAAAAAAAAAAAAAACATTTTTTTTTTTTTATGGTACTGTGTTTGTTTTTATTACGGTGTAAGATATAAGTGTGGACGCTGTGCACGTTGGAGCTTCCAGATGAAGTCCTCTTCTCGCCTTGGTGGAAAGCGGTGCCGTCAGATGGCTCCTCGATGTGTGGCCAATGGCAGCCTGTCACGGGCCGGGTTTCCCACGCTTTATGAGAGGAGCACTTTTTTTAAAAGTTGTTTTCCGGGTGCGCCTTGCCATTTAGAACTTGGCACTTGCGCCACGCATTTTGCTTGCACACTGTGTCGTCATTGACTCTAGTTTTGGGGCCTCAACGGCAGCAATAGCATTTTTATGGCCGCGTTGAAGCTAAGAGATCCCTGGTGCGGTGTTCAAGCCAGCGTCCCTCAAGGTCGAAGCAGACGCTCTAGGCAAAAAAGGTGCACGACCAAATGCCTTGGAAATGAGATACTTCTGTTGTTTTTTGTAGCATTGTTTGGATGGCGGAGGTGCTGTCGGCCGAGGCTACTTGGACGCGTGCCAGTGGGGCTTTGTCTAGTCAATTGTGTTACAGCATTCGCAGTGTTGTGTGTCCTAATGTAGGTAAATGTACCTTACACCGAGGTTTTTAATGAAGATGTCTAGTTTAGTATCAGAGTAGAAGAACTTGGTTAAAATTAGAGTGTCGAACCGAAATTTTTATCGGTTCGGTCCGGATTCGAGTTTACAGATTTCGGTTCAAGTTCAGTTCCGGGGAGCAAAACATAATGCTTCAAACCGGTTCGAATTGCTAAATTGGGAATATATTTTCCGCATTGTTCTGGCAATAGACACTATTTACGCCACCAAGCTATTAACTATATAGTTTCTTGTATCATCCGTGCAATTCACTTTTGTTTTCAGATACCAAAAATATGAAATTTAGTTATTTAATTTCGAGGCAACAGTAAAAAAAAAAAATCTACATTAAAATACATGACGTCGTGTTCATACGACTCAAGATCCCTTTGTTTACCAGTCAGATATATTTTACTTGAATCAAAACGTTTAAGTACCTCTGCTGTGCTCTCATCGCGCGACGCAGCAGAGGCGGGTTGCACTATCTTTCCACAGGCGCGGTGCCGCCGGCGCCCAGATGCTCTCCGATAGCAAGCCGAAACTTAAAAACCCGTCAAATTTGTGCGGTTTTTCAGAAAGCCGTAAAATGCTTCGTGTGCCTTCCCTCGTTCTGCAGTTTGTTGATTTAGTGTTTTTTGACCATGCTGAGCAATTTTCTAATTTAAACCATGCCGTTAAACACAATATTAAAGAAGTTAATTACGCAAAAATAATTAACAACCTAATTATCTCAGACTTTAATAATTTTCCTAAATGGGCCCCTGGCCCAGGACCAAAACGACACAAGCCTTTTTTCTTTGCGATGAGTAGTTTTTGCTGGAGCGATTTGGCCTGAGTTCTCTGAAACACCCTGTATATAAGGACGACAGAACTGAGTTAAAAGCAATGAAATTTTCAAAATGTCACGAAAGTTTTAGGATAATCCCTTTCAGTCTATTTTTATAGAAACTCCGAGCGGCAATCACAGTGCTTGTTTTTCTAACCAAACATTGTTTACACTCAGCACCGCGATTCATGTGACTTATCATGCACAAAGGAGTAATCGAAATTGTTCACTCTAATCTATACGCACCTCGCACTCAGATCGAATCTGGCCTAAAATAGTGCTTGTACAAGTGAACATTTTTTTTATACAGGATAAGCTGGCATAGCCTGACTGTTGAGGTTTGTTCTTGACAAGATGTCGGTCAATTTAATTTGCAAATGAGCATTGCCCTTGCTAATTTATGATTTTAATGCGATAGCATTAAGGAGCTCATGTCGCAGAAAAGCCAATGTCGGTGGCGTGACTGGAAAATCCTGATTGGTCGATAGGGTCATGACGTCACAGCAACATGCCCTCGTGCAGGAATTTCAAGCAACCCACAATGCTCACAGGAAACGTTACATCATGCGTGGAATGAAAGTGATTAAAACAAGACCTACAATGTTAATTAAAGGTCGCCGTATGTCTAAAATGATTTCACTTTATACAAAGTAATTCCTTTGTCTTAAAGGAAAAAATAATTAAGAACTTTATGCAGGATTCAAACTCTCGACCCTTCGGTTGCGAGTCAGACACGCTCCCGACTATACTCCGTTTCACCTTGTGTTGTACCGCAGCGAAGGCTAGAAGCGCGAGCTCATAGCATTTGCAGCTACTATCATTGCGCGAGAGCTTGTGCCGATGAGATGTACCCTGAGCATGGAGCTCGCGCTCGTAGCCTTTCCTGCGGTATATCATAAGGTGAAACAGAGTATAGGCCACGCGAGGCATGCTTGTACGGCGAATGCGAAGGTGATGCGAACGAGGCCCGTTAATGTATCGCATTTATTTTTTAAAGACGAAGGTTCAGCTTCCTCAAGATTGTTTTGTTTAGTAAAACGAAGTAGTATTTTATGTCCTGCTCGACATTGCAGCTACTTAATTTGACACTTTCTGACTTTTTGCGTGCATAACCGTCATAGTTCTACCGTGCGCCCCTGTGTACTTCGCTTTTGTACAGCCCACAGACATATAAAAGTAATGTTCACCACATAAAAGAGTTTATAATAGACTCCTATATGTTTGAGAAGTAATAGGTGTGAGGAACACATAGTTATGCAAGTTAGCTTCAAAATCAGAAATGTGTGTAAAGCTGTCTCAAATCACTTACAACGTGCCTGTCGGGGATAAAAACGCCAGGAAAGGTTTGCAGAGCACCTTTCAGATAATTGGGGCAAGGGGGAGATGGAGGCATTGCTTTTACCCTTTATTTATGTTGTCAAATCTTCAGTTAATAATTAAATATATTTTTATAATGGTCAATAAATTTTACTTCATAAAGTTTACATAACCGCTTGAGACTGACACGGAAGGACAATAGTCACATTTCGTCATTTCAAATATTTCTGTTCCCATGGAGGACATTTTTCCGAGGCAGTTCAGCAAGAACGAAAAAATATTTTGGTGCCTCAATAATGTAAAATTGGTTGTGCAACATTTTTTGTACTTTCAGTAAATACTGTTAAGAAGTAACCCCTGATGTTGATAGCTTGCAAAGACATCTATTAGTTTCCCCTCTGCGCAATAGCAGATGCAGAAAAAATAAAGGAAAGAGACAGCTGTCTATCTTCTCCTCAACTCGCAATTGGAACAAGCGGCCATGTGATCTGACGCTAGTTATATACCGTCAGTGTTCGTCATAGTCATAGGTATCGGAGCCAGGGTTTGCAAAGCAAAAGCTTAGGCTGAGCTTCAGATATTGTTAGAGTTGGGGTATTGCCATATTTAATTGAACGTGAGCCTTTACCCGAACGTTTGGCGATGCTGATTGTCATGAACCCGAGCACTAGACTCAGGGTTATGAAAATCGCTTACGTCTCGGTGCGAAATCATGATTTCATGTTGCGTCACGTTTTCAACAAAGTTAATACATCTAGCGACTTCCTCAAATTAAATCGACTTGACGAAGTGAGTCACGTGACGTCGCGGGGTCACGTGATATTACTTGACAGCATGTATTGACACCATGACGTCACGAGACAATGTGACGCATGGTTGATCATAGTGCCAATACAAAAGCGCCACGAAAACTCACAATTTATCATACATTGGAATTCTGTATATGACGATTTAATCAAAAGATAGAAATACAGCTGCCAATTTTTTATTCCCGTGTATTAATTTTGTGATACTAGCAAAAAAGAAAAAAAAAACACCTTGAACTGTTTTGAACCGGTTACCGTTATATTTTTTTTGTTTGGTTTGGTTCCGGTTCAGTTTCAAGATGGCGGTGAAGATTTCGGTTCGGTTCAGTTCCGGTTCAGCTAAAAATAGCGATTCAGTTCGGTTCTGGTTGACGCCCTGGTTAAAATATTAGCTTGCAGTGATGTCAAGGGATCATTTGGCATTTTGAGGCAATAGCTTTATATGGAAATCCTGCACAAACCTCGTTTGTGGTGTCAGTGTTGGTCATACCATTAAGCGACTATCGGAGAGGGTGTCGTCAACGGAGCACAGGTGCAACCATGCTCCGTTGAGTAGAGCACCACGTGCCAAGAGGTAAGCAATGCACCAACACTTTGCTCTCCTCTGCTGCGTACAAACGTGAGGGCTGCGTAGTAGGGTAGGAACCACACACTGTCCACTGTCCCACCTTCTTCGCCTTTGACAGAATGTCTAAGTCGGGCGACTTTTGTTGTTCAGGTATCGGAGCATCCTCCAAGAGGGGCTCCTCAAGCCGCCCGCTCCGGACGACGACCAGGGCGACATCATCACGGAGAAGGAGGTAGACGACGCTGCGATAAGGCTGGAACAGGAGCGGCTGGAGGAGCTGGAGAGGGAGAGGCAGGAGCTGCAGAAGCTGAAGGAAGGCCGTTCGCAAGCAGCAGATGCCCAGTTTGGGTTCGACTCGACCAGCGGAGCGTACGAGTACCAACGAGCAGGTTCTGACGACGACGGCGAATCTGGCAGCGAGTCCGACGCGGACAACGACACGACGGAGGACAACGAGGAAGCACCAAAATCGTCCTCCCTTGAGGCAAAGAAGCGAAAGAAACGTGGGGCTCGTGCTGTTCCACTTGACGAAGAGAACTGCGGCGTCAGTTCCGACGAGGAACCCTTGGAAGCCAAGAAGGCTTCACCCAAGAAGCGAGTACGAAGGAGGTTGCGGAAGTTCGCTGTACCGGAGGCTTCGAGTTTAGACGAGACTGGCCAGGAGGGGAAGGAATGCTCGCGCGAAGACGAAGCCGAAAGGGAGATCGGCGCTCTCTTGGAGAACAGAGTGTCAAAAAGTAAGAGGAAACGGGGCGGGAGCATGGAACGAGTGGGTGACGATTTGGGCAGCGACAAACCGGAAAGCTTGAAAAAGGCGAGAAAGCGTAGGAGGAAAATCCGCGCAGAACCGGCTACTTCTGACAGTGGTCAAGGGGTCGAGGCAACTGGCTCGTCGGAGCACGACATCGGCGAAGGAATTTCGAAAAAAGTTGCAAAGAAGTCCGGGGTAAATGGCATGGGTTCGGGTTTTCCTGGGAAGAAGCAGAAACTTTACATTGGCAAGAAGGTGGAGAGACTTGTTCTAGGCAAGGCACCTCGAAAGAAGTCCATCCTGAAGAACAAGGGAGGCTTTGCGGTTGTTTGCAACTTGAAGGCGACAAAAAAGAATGGTTCTGCCTTGCCAGCCAAAGTTGAAAGCAAGGATGCTGGTGTATCTCTGGGACCAAAGAAAAGTAGGAAGGTGAGAAAGCAGGAGGCACTAAAGAGAAAGCAGGAGCAGGTGCCTAACGGAACTCCTGACACTTTCGAGCCGAAGACAGAATCTCCCAAGGTGGTTGGTTTGACGGGAACCGAGACGGCTGAAAGAAAGCGGGTTCCCTTGATCACGCTCACGAAAAGATTGGATGCTAAAGGACCAATATTTTCAATCAAACCCGAGAGTGGGTCACCTGCGGCTACACAAAGCACTGAGGCGGAAAGGGGGCAGTTCCAAGTGAGCACCCCAACTGCTGCCGTCTTTCGCAAATGCCTCAGCAAAGTGCAATCGGAGAAGCCATATGTATGTTGTTTGTTCCTTTTTTGTTGTTTTTGTGCCCCTTTTGGCATGTATCGGGGACTGAGGTTACTTTGTATTTTGCAGAGAATGAAACGGATGGCACCAACAGAAAAGTTTTCGTTGTCTTTTCAAGGAGAGAAGAAAGTCAACTTTGCCCTTTCAAGGAACAAGTCACAAGGTTAGTACTACAGTCAAACCCCCTTATAAAGAAACGGCAGGAAACACTACGATCAGTTCGATATAGCAAAAACATTTACAACAAACTTTCACGATGCTTCTGTTGTAAGGCGGGAGCTTATCTTTCTTTCTCATCTCTTTGCCGCGGCCTTTGAACAACGCGCTGTAATTATTTTTCTTAATATCTGTTTTTTGCATGCGTGCAGGTTTTGTTATTTTAGCTTATCTCCCCTTCTGAATCGCTTTTCTTCGTGGTAATAGAGATGCATGCTTTGGGATGAAAAGTTTTTAATGTGCGCACTGCACAGAGTGTTTTTTTTTTAGCTTTCTCCCCTTCTGAATTGCTTCTCTTCGCTCAATTTTGTTTGCAGCTTCAGCTTTTGGAGTTTTCATTTTTTCCTACTTTTTTTTTGGGAGGGAGGGAGGGAGGGAGGGAGGGGGGGGGGGGGGGGGGGGAGGGGAGGGGGGGGGGCTAAAAGACGATTGTTTGCACGTTTTTGGAAGCCTTCCCGGGAAAAAAAAGTTTGATATAGCATAGCCAATGTGTTGTTCGCTATAAAAAGTACTTTTTTCATCCATTTTTATTAAAATTTTTGGTGGGTTCGATATCGACAATAATTTTTTATACGTGGGTTCGTTCTAAACGGGTTTCACTGTATGTTGCATACGTTTGTAGTAGGTCAAAGGTAGTTCCTTTTGAAGTGCAATTCATAAGGCTTCCAGGTTTTATAAATACATATAAAATAGCATGCAGCATGGGACAACCTTGGCAAAGGGTAATTCCAGGGTGTCGAACCGGAACCGAACCGAACCGAAAACCGGAACAGAACCGTTATTTTTAGCCGAACCGGAACTGAACCGAACCGAAATCTTCGCCGCCATCTTGGAACTGAACCGGAACTGAACCGGAAAAAAATATAACGGTAACCGGTTCAAAACGGTTCACGGTATTTTTTTTTGTTCGTATTACAAATTTATTATTTGGGAATAAAAAAATTGGCACGTGTATTCGTCTACGTATTGATCAAATCGTCATATACAGAATTGCAATGTATAATAAATCCTGGTTTTTTGCGGCGCTTTCTTATTGGCACTATGATTAGCCATGTGTCACATCGTCACGTGACGTCATGATGTCAAGACATGCTGTCAAGTAATGTCACATCACGTGACCCCGTGACGTCACGTGACTCACCGCGTTAAGTCGATTCAAATTGAGGACGTCGCTAGATCTATTAACGTTGTTGATACCGTTACGTAACATGACATCACAACTTCGCACTGAGAGTCACGTGACACCGTGATGTACCCGATTGTCATGATCCCGAGTTGAATGCTCTGGCTCATGACAACCAGCATCGCCAAACATTCGGGTAACGGCTCGTGTCCAACTCAAAGATTACGATGGGCCCGAGTCCCACTAGAGTCAGAAACAGAAACAAACGACAGTGACAAGCCTCACACACATGCAGCATGTTCGCGATGGTACCTTTATACGGCTTTGAGTTGTTCGGTGCTCGCGAAGTTAGCACGAGCGTTTACAAGCCTGCAAATGCTACCATCGTGTGCATGATACTCGTGTTTCAGCATAGCCTTCTTTATTCTACAAAGCCTGTCAAATCGAGAAATACTCTGGTTTAAGGCTAGCCGCTGTCGTTTGTTTCTTTTTGTCGCTTTAGTGGGGCTCGGGCATTATAGCCCAACTAAAACTATATCTGAAGATCAGCCCATACTCTCTGCTTTGCCAACCCTGCGTATGACTATGATAAACGCTGACGGTGTATATATTAGGATCAGACCACGTGGCTGATAGTTCTAATTGCGAGTTGAGGAGGGGAAAGCTGTTTCATTTCTTTCTTTCAACTGTCTGCCATATCGCGGAGGGGCAAACTAATGGATGCTTTTGCAAGTCATCAACGTCAGGGATTACCTCTTAGCGGTATTTATTGAACTTAAGGTAAAAAAAAATGCTGCACGACCCATTTTACATGTATGCACACTATTGAGGCTCCCAAACATGTTCTCGTTATTGCTGAACTGCCTCAGAAAGTTGTCCCGAGAACAGAAGTGTTAAAGGGTCTAAATGTGATGTATTAGTCCGACGTTACATGGAACTATTACTGTGTACGGGAGGGATACCTGAAAAGAAAGATCCTAGTGGCCTCACGGGGACAGCCGAACGTTGGCAGCCGCTCTAAGTCTCACAGGAGTGTCGTTCTCACGTTCTCCAAGTTTCGACCGCCCTGTATTTTGTTTAACCTTCACAGTTTGGTGCAATGTAAAAGCAAGGAAGAATTACAGTTAACAAGTGACACAAATATAATTGTCGAGTGAACACCACCAAAGCCTCCGTATAGAGGAGGCTATGACACCACTCAATACGGAGCAGGCAATCCCTGAGTAATAAAAAGTATCTTGAGGAGCAACTAAAAAAAAAAGGGAGTGGGGAGGGAGATTGTTTTAAAGCCATAAAGATTCCTCTGCCCCGCATTTTCGGCGCAGATTATAAAGCGTGGCCTGGAAACGATAGTGACAGATGGGTAGTTGGTACAACTTTTATTTGTAAAAACGCTCTTGCCAGAAAGCACGTTTTCGTCGCGCCAGATACTCGCGCCGTGCCTAACGACGATGCACCAACAAGAAAAAGGTGTGCCTCTCAAATACGGGTCCATATCGCATGAGCGAATGACGTTTTAGCGAACAGCGACGTTTGAGCGAATGGACGTTTTAGCGAATAACGGGGGCGCGCGTTAACCCATCCGCCGCGCTGCGCTTTACGCCGCTTCGCGGCGACAGTCTGCGGCGGCTCATTACAAAAATGTGAACCCATTTGGCCCAACCAAAAACGCCGCTTCGCGGCGTCCGACTATTCGCTGAAGTGTCATTCGGTGAAACGTGGGCGTTCGCTGAAACGTCATTCGATGAAGTGAATGCCTCCCCTCAAATACATAGCTTGCACTGAGCGCGAAACTTTTGCAGCGTGCATTTTGCCCCACCGGATTTGATTTTCTCAGCAAGAACTCGCAATGACAACCAGTATATCTAGTGCGATTACGTCACGTGCAAACCATGCTAAACACTTCAGCTTTCTGGTGAAATGCGACGTTCACAACACTAGCAGTAGACGTCCAAGGTGTAAAGTTGTGTAGTATTTATAGCAGTCTCGCGATGATATACGGCAGCCTAATGAAATATTGGAGCACATGACTGATAAAGAACAGAGTCGTGAAGTAAGGTCCCAAAACAAGTGCACGTAAAACCTAAGATAACATTAGCCTCCCGAGGTAGTATCTCGCGACGTTTCGAGCTGAGGCAAGCTGATGCCCAAAAGTGCTTCATATTAGGATTCAAAAAATCTGCACATATTGTGTATTCGCCTTCCGATATATCATGTGACCACAGTGTTTTTTGGCATACCCTGCAACCCAGTATTTTACACTGCAAAACAGCTAACAAAAGCACGTTGCCGAAGACTCAACAGCTGGCGTATTTTCGAGTATCGTCCTTCCGTGTCGGTTTCAGGCGATTATGTGAACTTCATAAAGTCAAATTTATCGATGATAATAAAAATATACTTAATTCCTGTCTGAAGATTTGGCAGCATAAATAGAAGATCCTCACCTCAAAGATATATAAGTAAATGCACCTTTAAATTATCTGAAAGATGTTCTGCAAATCGTTTTCGGCGCTTTTATCCTCTATAGACACGTAATAAGTGATTTGGAAAAGCTTTAAATAATGTTTTTTTTTTATTTTGAAGCTAATTTAAATAACTATATGTGTTCCTCACGCATATATAACTTCTCAAATATATAGAAGTTTATTATCGCGTTTTTTATGTGTTTTTATTATCGCCTTTGTTTACTGGAACGAATGGTGGAACTATGACGATTGCACACTTAAACTCTCAGAAAGTGTCCAATTAAGTAGCTTCCGAATTGAGTAGAGCATGAAATACCACTTTGTTCTATTTAACAAAAATCATTAATTAGCGAGGGTGATGCTTATTTGCAAATTAAATTGACCGGCATTTTGTCAAGAGCAATCCTCAACATCCAGGCTATGCCAGTTTATTCACTATAAGAAAATGTTCACATGGGTAAGCAATGCTAGTTAGAAAAACAAGCATTGCGATTGTCGCTTAGTATTTCTATAAAATATAGACTGGAAGGACTTGTCCCGTGACTTTTGTGACATTTTGATAATTATATTGCCTTAAGCTCAGTCGTCTCGTCATCATACATATATTGTGAAACGTATTCCGTAAAACGCATTTTATGGTATATATGGCGACGAGGTGCCCATTTCATGATTTTATTCACTGTAATCAATTCCTTAGTTCAAGGTCAAAACCACGATTCAACATCTAATACTGCGATACAAAGTTGTACCAATCACGGGTATTTTAGGCAACCTACTTCACTTCGCGAAAACATTTCGTTTCAGGTACAATGTATGTGACTCTGGTAAACGAAGGGATGTTGAGTGGTATAAACACGACGTTTTGTATGTTAATGTAGATTTTCCTTTCTTGTGTAAGAATAAATAACATAATTTTATAATTTTGGTACCTGAAAATAAAACTGGATTGAAGAAACGATGAAAAAAAAAGAAAACTATATACTGTAAACGACTTATTTTTCGTGGGCTCAATATTTCGCGATTTAGGTCAAAGCTGAAGTTTTGGAATAATTCGCGGGTTGTAATTTTCTCGACGCGGTGGAATCTCAATATAAATTTCAATGTGTTTACATTTTACCGAAATCGTTCGCGTGACCCATTTTTCGCGAATCGTAGGCTCATCGCGAAATTCTCAAAAATAGGTCCTTGCAAAAATCAGATCGTTTACAGCAGTTAGTTTCACGGCCTAAATAGTGCCTATTGACAGAACAACGCGGAAAATATATTCTCAATTTAGCGGTTCAAACCGGTTCGAACCGGTTTGAACCGGTTTGAACCCTTTTTTTTGCGCCCCGGAACTGAACCGGAACTGAACCGAAAGCCGTGAACCCGAACCCGAACCGAACCGATAAAAATATCGGTTCGACACTCTGGGTAATTCAAAGTGCGGGTGGTCAAGTAGCAACTTGTTCTGTGCTATTGCGGCTTTCAGTTACGGTCAATGAATAACAATATGTTCGACTTCACGCCATGCTTAACGGTATCTCACCATTTTTTTAAACTTCTTTTCTAGATCCAAGAGAGTACTTTGAAACCCTGAAGAACAGTCCTGAGATTCCGTTTGACGCCTCCAGAAAACCTGTCCAAGGCGTACTAAAGACCAATATGTCCCAGACACCAGCAGGAGTCAAGAGTCAAAAGCGCTCAAGAGCATCGGATTTCTTTTAAAGTGCCCCTGCATTATGTTTCTCACAATTTTAAATTTCCATGACTGACACAGATGAGTATGTGAAGCTGCAGGAAGTAATAGAGGAATTAAGAAAATTTTGAGTTCATTGATATATATGTGTGAAACTGATTCAAAATAACAAGCACCTTTCCCCTTTGTGGCTAGTGCCATTGAAATAGGAATAACAAGGCCATGCACTCACTACATGCCCAAATTTTCCATTCAGTTTTGAGGATGTGAATGACCGGCCTTTTTACTGGTGCATCTCACTAATATTTGCCTGAAGAGCACATGCTCTAAAACATCAGTAAGGGTTCACATTAACTTTTTCAGCCAGCACTGCATGTGGATGCCGAGGTCGCCATGTTTCACACTTCACCAATACTATTACCAAGTATGGACTTTAAATGCTTGTGTTTGCCACTAACTGGCACATAATTTGACTCGGAATTAAAGGGACCCTTTAATCTTGGAGCCACTATTGAAAATGAAGTCCTGCTGTCCTCTGTCATTACCAGCTCATAAATTTGATCCAATAGACCTATTGCTATATTACCCAAGCATCAAGGAGAATGCAGGGATTGGTGTTCCACACGCAGCACGTGCTGACGTCAGCAGTAATAACTTTTCTAAAGCAAATACCTAAAACAAATGGCATCTTGCACGCGCGTTCGTCAACGCTTTCTTTTGGTTATTTGCTTTGAATCTTTTACACGGGGAAGGCTTGCGCGTGTGGCATGTGGAACACCAATCCCTGCATTCTCCTTGTTGCTTGGGTAATATAGCAAATGCTCTATTTGGAGTTATCAATCTTCACTGTGCCATGTGCTCTTGCACCTGCTAGACCAGGGGTCTCCAAACCCCGGCCCCTTCTGACCGGCCCTCAGCTGGCCGCGGTCCTTCCAGAGACACCATTACCAATGCCCGCTTGCAGCAAGCCTGCTGCTACTGAAGCAAAAATAAACTCGCATGAAAAAACGGCGCATCCTTGCGCACATGAAGATGCAGAAACGACGAGCACTATTTATTCATTTTTTTATACTTTAAATTTCTATATTTATATTTTAGCCCTTGAGACTGCGACTGACCCCCAGTCTGGCCCCTTAGCCAAGATATTTGGAGGCCCCTGTGCTAGACAATGACAAGCATGGTTCGGGCTTTAAATTGCGAATGTGAATTCTAACATCCTTGGTTTTTACTTGCGATTAAGGTAATAGAGATGTGTGAATCCTCATGTACAGAGCACATGTAAAATATATTGGCTTAATGTCTTCGAGTTGTATGGTTTCTTTTCCTGACATTTGAATGCTTGAGATCACCTCTGGGGGCAGTCATTCAGCATGCTTTTCTCCCCATGCTTTGTTTTTTTATGTTTTCAAGGCTGCAGTCCATCATGTCTATACAACCATATGCATACAAATTTAGTTAGGGGTTACCATCACACCTCTGACCCACCCTTTACCCTTAAAAGTGCCCTGCAACAACTTATTGACTGGTTTTTATTTTGCACCGATCCTGAGCGCACTGAACATAGTAACTTGATGAAACTTTGCTTTTCTCAAATTTTGCTTTATTTTAAAAGTTATAGGCAAATTAGAATTACAAAAACAAGCAAAAAATAACTTCCTTCATGACGTCGTAGGTCCTGGCTTGAGTGGCCGTGAACTAGAGGAAGAGTAGTGAGCTCATCGAGCGCTTACGGCTGCCAAACACCGTGTCGACGGCTCGAGAGGGCGCCACTAAAGCACGTGTTGGATAGGCTCTATGAAGCGGGTGGCCAGGGCAGCTCGCATTGCATTTGCTGCACGATTAAAGACTAATTCGGCATAACACTTCATTGGCCATAAATGGCAGCAAAACACGGAATAAATATCAGTTCAGAACAGGAGCCACTTCACGCTTCCATACCGCCAAATGGCAAAATCGCCAGCCAAGCCCGCGTCGAATCCTCGAGCCAGTATACGACCGCAGGGCCGCCGCATACATCCGGGACCTCTCTACGCTTGCCGTTCGTCGGCGCCTCATCGCAATAGCCCTTTCGAGTATGCACCGTTTTTTCCGCCACTTGGTGGCAGGTATGTCGACGGGTCATTTCTTGTTTCCGTTCTTTATAAACTGCATTTGTTTCTTTTCTGATCTAAAATACAGAACAAAAACTACTTTCATACATAATTGAAACGGTTCGCGACACTTTTATTTTGTATCTCGACTAAAAAAAGCTCTTAGCACTTCTGACCTGTAGTAAGCCCAGAACCAAGGACGTCGCATATCGCGCGCTTTCGGCAACGCGGGTCGCCCTTGTAGGTCGAGGAGGTTTCCGTGTCGTCCGGTTAAAGTATGACGCATTGATATTTAGTTGCTCTCTCCGTGCCCGCTGGCTTGCCCGAACCCCAAGAGACGTGGATATCGCAAAAAAGGTAGACGCTTAAATATGATTGCAGGGCCCCTTTAAGTGTCAAGTATTGTGTGATAAGCACAGGCCGATGAAATAGCTGGTTGCCAAGTCTGGCTGTGCTCGTGATACTATCCTGGCAAGCTCTGTTGTAAGGCATTTCACACTGCATTCGTGCAGTAACTGAAGGCATCGTGGCCAATGTTATAAAGCAGCTGCATATCTATAAAATTTTAACCCTAAATACCCCCCCCCTCCCCCGTTTTCCTTTTCGACTTGCACCTGTGACCCAAATACCTCAACAACGTCATCCCGGTACCGAGAACTGAAAAAAAACGGAGCAAGAGACATTAAAATAAAAAAGCAACCTCAAGGAGAGTTTTAGTCTGGCTTCTCCCAACCATAAACACCTGCCATCAGGTAATACACCTGGTCCGCCGTGTGGGCAGAGCTGGCCAATTAGTTGCAGCTTTCGCCTTAAACAAGATCTACACTCTCTCTCACTGTGTGCTTATGCAAACACGGACGAAACATATACAGTCCACTCTTAATACGCTACATAGAGCAGTTCTGCACCTCCCTATACACGCATCTACAAATAAACTCTATGGTACAAGGCTCTTTCTCCCTCTTTCTACTCTCCTCGGACTTCACAGGGACCGTCACCTGGGCCCCCTGTCTGGCTCTACGCAGGGCCACTGGCTCCTGCAACAAGCTGCCATACGATCTATTGATTTCCCCTTACACCGCTCCCCCAAAATACCGGGTCCCTATCGTTTTGTGGACAACTTTTTATGGACACACATTTCATTGAGACAAACGTTTCATCGACAATCGTTGCGCGAATCGCACACTGTAGGGAAATTTCGTCATGCTTGTATCACGGGTGCGCTTTAACCCACCTGCCAGTCAGCATTCGCAGTGACGGCTCATTTCAAAAACGTTAACCCACCTGACTGACCCATACACGCCATACATGAGTAAATTACTTTCAAAATGTCATTTAATTACAATTACTTTGCTTCAAAAGTAGTTTAATTACAATTACTTCAACATGAAAACTAATTAATTACCAATTACTTTTAAAATGTAAGGAGATTACTTTACAATTACTTGTTTCTGAGCGATCCGACTTGGGCCATATGACTTATTTGTTCATTCCTTACTTCAATGTTCACGTATTGCACTTTCTTTTTATTAATTTTGTTAAATTCATGATGGAACTTGACAGTCTGGGGAAATGAAGTACTACATTCTTATATTTGTAATAAATATTAATAAATTAGTCTCTATGTTCAAGACGCCAGATCGCTAAAAAACAAATTGGGTTGACAGACTTTAGTTAGTGAGGCAAATAAAAATGTGACAATATATAAAAGTGTTAATATAAAAGTAAAATCTACATGCGCTAATACGACCACATTCACATTGTACAAACATCATGGTATTGTGAATTATTTACATTGAGTTGAAATTATAATGGCTTAGAAACATATATGTACTGAATTGGGGCCCCCGAATCATTGGTTACAATGTTCACAGTTGCGAGGTCAGTCTCCAAAGTGCTTATGCAAATAATATCCGAAGTAAAACCAACCTCGGTGGCTCACGTCGAACAGCTGGCTCTCGTCCGCTTAGCAGAGGAGCACCTCTAGGGTCTTTGTTTGACCCAAAGTAAAGGAATTTCTCTCTCTCTTCCACCTCTTTTCACTTCAGTAGAGCAAATGCTGGAGATCAGGTCGCCTCCCCTCCAGCGTTTGCTTTGCCAAAGGGGAGAGAGTTGAGAAGGGCTTCCATTTCACTCTTACTATGTTCTTGTTCTCCACAAAAAAAAAAAAAAAATTTTGGACAAAGGCATTACGGAGAAAAACACTCCCAAGTTTATATATAGGGTGTCCCAAGTCGCCAGGCTCGATCTAAAATGGACCGTAAAGATTATGGTGGCGCATAGCAATCTAAACTTTTTATCAAAGGTGTATTTCACAGGTCGGTTTTTTCTTGTAAAATTTAAAAGTGTAGCTCGCTTTCTGTAAAAAATAGAACCGAGGAATTTGCCAGGGTCAACGGCGGGCAGCGATGTAGACGACTAAGCAAAGTGGCAAAGCACGTTTGAGGCTCGTATTGGTAGGTGGCGCTACCTCCTTATTGAGAATAATCGGGGTTGTGTGGATATTTATATAGCGTGTAGTTGGTCAACCATTTCAAAGTTGCGACGAGTCGCTCGCTGTAGATGAGCAATTTAGCGAGTGCAGTACAACCGCTAGCCTGGGGTCTTTAGCGTGAACCACGCAGTAGTGATGCGCAACCGTAGGCCGGTACAGTGATCATCCAGATTGAAAGGACAGGGGTGGGGATTGAACCCAGGATCCCTGGGTTCTGCAGTGCGAGCTTTCGCTCAGCGGGCTCCAAGCTGGTGTGCTCTAAAGTAACTTTAGTGTGCTCTAGCCCAAACCTTATCGAGACTGCTCGCGACCACCGTGGTTCATTAAAATGAATATAATCTTTTTGTAATGTACCTTTAGTTCAAAAATAAATGCAAACAATAAAAACAAAAGTTTAAACAAAAAACGAAAAACCCTTTTAGTTTTTTTTTATTTTGGTGAAGGAAGACCAGCGAAGCTGTACTATGATGGGACGGCCTCAAGCACGACTTCGAGGACGACGTCTAGGACGACCTCAGGGACGACAACTAGGACGACTTCTAGGACAACGCCTAAAGAAATTCATTCCTTCCACTCAGGTGAAAACCAGAGTGAAAAGGCTGAAAAGGTTGCCGCCATCTATGAGCGAGGCCGGTCGGCTAAACTTTCTGACGCTGCTCCCGACGCCATCTATCAATAGGTGCACAAAACATGCCCTGCAACTCGACTTGGTCGTCTGCGTCGCAGCCCGCCGTTGACCCTGGCAAGTTTCTTGGTCCTATTTTTTACAGAAAAGGAGCTACGCTTTGTAATTTTACGTGAATAAACCGACCTGTGAAATACACCTTTGATGAAGAGTTAATATTGCTACGTGCAGGTGTCGATTTTTATGGTCCATTTTAGATCATGCCTGGTGACTTATATATATATTTATTTATTTATTTATTTATTATTATTTTTTTATGCCGGGGTTTTATCAGGCGCGTCAGCCCCCAACAAAATAAATTCTTGGCGACGTCGCTACTTCTAGTTGCTCAGGAATGGCCAGAGCCGTAAATGTTGAGAGTTTGGCCATTCGTTGGGAAGTATAGGGGACAAATGAGGAGGCGCCATTGGCCGAAAGCGGGCTGGGCGTGTTCCAGGGCGTCTTCAGAAATTTGAATGTGACCAACCAGAAGCCGGAAATAATACCCTGGCGGTGGTCGCGAGAAACAAACCTGATAACTGCATTGGAGTAACTCTCAATGGCTGAAAATATGGTACACGTGATGTTTCAATCACGTTAATCCAAAATGATGGTGGAAGAGTGTGACTAGCGGAACGATCGACATGATTCGTACGCCAAGCGCCCAGGGCCGGGAATCTGCCGTCCGAACGGTCACACTCTGTCTGCGTAAAACAGAGTTGCGCGGCGCATTCGTTTCTTACATCTTTCTGCATGATCATGATCAAAACAACACGTGCACCCTATTTTCAACCGCAAAGAGTTACTACACTTCAAGAGTTACTACTAGGGGTGTCGCGAACCGGCCGCGGTTCGAGTTCGACCAGGTTCGACTTTTTCGAACTTTTAGTGAAAAGTTCGACGAACCTCCTATTGAGGTTCGACTCGTGTGCACATGCGCGACACCCGCGACACGCTGGCCAGTTGGCTTCGGATTGGATGATAATGGCTAAGAGATGAATTAAGTGCAGCGCTGATTGACTATTTCAGTTAATACAGTACTAAAAATTAAGTTATTAACTTCTTCAGTGATTAGAATTAGTTTCTTTTAATTTACAACTGTTCACAATATAAAATAACCCTTTGCATAAAAAAAAACTTTTCCAAACCCAGACATGCTTGTATCAAGGTCTGGCCTCACTGTCCACAAAGTCGAACCGGTCAAATCTGTTGAAAAGTTTGAAGGTTCGTCGAACCGGTTCGACCCAGTCGAACCCCGAAAGTTCGACCAAAAAATCTGGTTCGACAAAAGTTCGCGACACCCCTAGTTACTACTAGGGGTGTCGCGAACCGGCCGAGGTTCGAGTTCGACCAGGTTCGACTTTTTCGAACCTTTTGCGGACATTTCGACGAACCTTGTATTGAGGTTCGACTTGTGTGCGCATGCGCGACAGGCTCGACAGTTGCCTTCGGATTGGATGGTAATGGCTAAGGGATGAATTAAGGGCACCGCTGGTTGGTTATTTCAGCTAATTCAGTACAAAACAATTAAGTTATTAACGTCTTCAGTGACTAAAATTGGTTTCTTTTAATTGCAACTGTTCATAAAATAAAATAACTCTTCGCATAAAAATAAATTCTCTAAACCTAGACATCCGTGTGTCAAGGTCTGGCCACACTGTCCTCAAAGTCGAACCGGTCGAATCTGGTGAAAAGTTTCGAAGGTTCGTCGAAACGGTTCGACCCAGTAAAACCCCGAAAGTTCGACCTAAAAATCTGGTCCGACAAAAGTTCGCGACACCCCTAGTTACTACCATAGAGTTATTATAATGTACGCTAGAGGTTCAACTGGCGCTAGTGTCTATGCTACTTCCGGGAGGCAAATTGAAGCAGACAGCAACCAGTCAACTTTTGCGGTGCTCCTGTGCATTCCTATGGGAAAACGCGCGCGAATTTTGTCTTTTCGCCGGAAAATAACATAAATAACTTTTATTATTTCGGTTGTACCGGATAGTATGTACCTTTATTAATATTGTAAAAGTGTAATTGCTTTAATTGCAGCATTTTTCTTTACCATTGAACGATGTTACGCTTCGCTATATTTCAGGCCCAAACCTCTGTTCCATGGCAGGTATGTAAAAACGAGCGACGATTCTGAGCTAACTAACGATCGAAAGGAATGTAGAGTTTGTTCAAGGTTCGCTAGCATTCGGGTGCCGGTTATATATTGCGGATATGCCTGTCCTGTCACTCTATGAATATGATTCTGTCGTGCATCTTTACGATCGGTTAAAGAACATTCGAATGTAAAAAAAAAAAAGCACGTGGGCTACGAAAGGTGTGTCTTTTTATTATTTCCTATGTCAGGCAGTTTTTATCGGGCACCTGTTCTCTGACTTTTCCCTATTTGTAAAGGTTTGGAGCGTGTTGTTGATGATTTGAACCCAGAACATGCATTTTCGCACATATTCAGGGGCAGAAAAAATAAAGCACTACTTATTTATTGCAAATCGGACTATATTACGTGACTTTCAACATATTTTGATCGTCTGCAAGCACAGGAGTTCATTACCCAGTGTAACTGCGTAGTTTTTGCCGTCTCTCTTGGTTTTCCACATGAGCTTCGTTCGTTTGACACGCATATCCCCCATGGCGGAAAGCGCCGACGCCGTGTTCGCGCTAACAGTGTCCGGCAGTGCACACAAATACATGTACAAAACGGTTTTAGCACCGTTTTTCATGCCACGAATTTCAAATAAAAACGCCGTAACTGACCAATTATTTCGTCTGCGTGACTGAGAAATGTTCCAATGTGCCTAGTACGTACGAAATATTTGTGATATTTGCTCTTGTAATCGAGCGCAGCGAGAAAATGCACTCGTTTTTTCCCATAGAAAAGCATTACCGGAAGTCAATTTCCGACTGGTTGTTGTCTGCTTCAATTTGCAGCAGCACACTAGCGCCAGTTGAACCTCTACCTACACACGCTAGGGGATTCTTTTCGGCTTCTGGTTGGTCAAGACTCAAGAGAGCTTGCCAAGCTTGATGCCAAGCCCTCTTTCCGACTCTGCCGCACGCCCCAACACTGCCCGCGCCTCCCATTGACCAAACTCTCTACATATACGGCTCTGGGAATGCCGCGTCTCTCCTGAGCCAAAATAAATATCAATATTAAAATTAATCTTAATTATTCTTTGTTAAGACTAAAAGTTATGCATAGGTGGCGCAAGTCGCCACCTGATTCAAGGACTTCAATGTATTTGCCTATGTCATTTATTTATTTATCCGACTTATCTTGGCTCGGCTGTCTTTTGGCTTTCAAGTTATCTGGCATCGTCTGGGGCGACCCAACCACCCAACCAGTCCAACGTCTCTCGTCTGTTTGCTTCTGTGTCTGCTGTAGCGCCGTTGTGCTGCGAACGTTTGTGGTTTTGCGACGAGAGTGAAACTCCCTGCTTTGATTTCAAGACATCATAGTAAGTCTAGAACTTGAGCGTCATTCACGTTTTTGTAGCGAATGTCATGCTCGACACTTTCGTCCCTGACCGCGGAAGCAATGTTAGCGGCGCATTTCTCGTTATGCCTAACTTAAACTTCTCGGCTCTCCCTGTAGCTTCGTTATTAGAGACACCAGCACTACTTTCGTAACCCAAAACATGATCCACAATTTCGTTCATTCTTCCAATTGCAACTTAATTTAGCCCAGGAACAAAACGTTGCCGTAGAGCCACTCGTAAAATGTAGCCTCACGGCAGCAAAATCCGTTCAGTTCGTACCTTTCAGTGGAGTGAAATGTTTGTCGTCTGCCCTGTCGTCTCTGAAATCAGTTTTACAAGTCATTTTTGTAAACGAAAGGTGTTCTGATAGTCCGTATTTCTACTATAATTAATCACCGGTTGATACCCCTTCCCGGTCAGTCGCCCTTTCCACCAAGCCTCCTCTAAATATTGTTGAGAGAAGCCAGATCGTTGGAAGAAACGTTTTGCTGCTCTCCTATGTCTCGCGAGGAGGACCAGTAGCAAAGACAAATAGTCAAAAGATCAATTCATCTCAGTTGCTATGCGAGGAGCGGCTACTACGTGCTGCAGCAGCCTTTCGTTTTCGAGGCAGGTCAGGGGTTGGACTCTTGATCTGCGACATGTGCCGGTCAAATGTTAACCGGTTGAGCCAGCTTCAAGCTCTGTGCCTTTTGGGAGTCAATATATCGCCAGCAGGCCTTTTAATGACCGACAACAATCGCAGGACCTTCGACCGCCGTACCCTGTAACAAGGATTGCCTTGTATGTACACAGTGGGGGTATCTCAAAACGTCCCATTCGCATTTGAAACCTTGCACATTTCGTCCCATTTTCATTTGGTCCTTCTCGTTTGAGCCTTCTCATAAGATCCGAATCGTGTTTTTTGCAACTGGGCCCATTCTCATTTTGCCCGTTATCTGAAAACGTCCCATTTGCATTTTGACCGTGTGCTTTTCGTCCCATTCTCATTTGGTCCGCCTTGTTTGAACCTTCTCATAAGATCCAAATTGTATTTTTCGCAACTGGACCCATTCTCATTTCGCCTGTTCGCGCTATGACCGAATGGCACTAGTTCGGCATGCTTCTCACGTCGTTATGCCTTCGCGGTTTTGTTGATGAGCCTTACCTTGCTTGGGCCCCCAACATACCATCATATATATGTTATGTGTAGAGGTACACACTGAGAATCGTACAATGACGCCTGCTTCCCTTCCTCTAAGCGAACGAGAAAAAAAAAGGTGAACATTTAATTTGGAAACTTTGTTTAAACAGAAATAGCATACATAATAGCAGTGGTTCTCAACCATTGATGTTTCGCGGACCCCTTGTAGAAAGGTGGAGATGATGGAGGACCCTGTTTGGGGTGCAGGGAATAGAAAGGTATAGGTTATCATGATAATGATTTAACAAATGAATATAACTAATTGCTAGTGTGAAGTAGACTTATCTCATTGACATACACTCCGGAGTACTCACCCGAAAATTGGAACGTTTCTTTTCAACGTGAAGAAAGACAACTAATATTGCCTTGCTTGACTGTTGAAACAGGGCTTCGCCGACCCCTAGGATGCCTTCGCAGACCCCCATTGGAAAACCACTGCATAATAGAAGTGGTGGCGTTGTCCCAAGTCGAGAGACCTCAAATAACGTGACATTTCGGAATATGATCTGGCTGCGATAAATAGTGTCTGTTTTATTGTCAGCTATTAGCTTTTCACGACGACCTCGACGCACTGCTAAAATCCTTAGCAGAGAAAGTATGCCTGTAGCGTGCATACACACATGCACCAAATGTATCAATATATTTATTAATATTACCCTAGAAAACAATTTTGGTATGATAATAGTCAAGGGCGACGGGTCAAAAAGCGAGATATTTTTGAGATTGGCTGTTTTGAAATGGGCCAGGGGAGAAGGGCGAAGCGAGAACGGGCTCAAATGAGGAGGCTTGGAATGCGGAAGACGAAACGGGAAAGGGCCAAATGCGACGGGCCAAAACGAGATCTTTTTGAGAATGGTTGTTTTGAGAAGAGCCAAGTAAGAAGGGCGAAACAAGAACGGACTCAAATGAGGAAGGTTGAAATGCGAAGGACGAAACGGGAAAGGGTCAAATGCGACAGGTCCAAGAGACAAGGTCTTTTTGAGAATGGTTGTTTTGAGAACGGCTAAGTGAAAAGGGCAAAACGAGAACAGGCTCAAATGATAACCACCCGTACACAGCAGCTTTAATTGACAAAGATCACACATGCTTCCGTTCCTTTGATTGCAATGCCACAAAAAGTTGCCCCCCCCCCCCCCCCCCCCCCCCCCTCCCCACCCCCGTGCTTTGCCTAGTTTATGGGGTGAGAAAGGGGGGTATCTTTTTTTCAGGTGTAAGGAGAGTACTCATACATTCTTGTAGACAATGTCTGTACTAACTCTAAATTATGGCAGTTAAGCAAGTAGTCATGTTGTGGAACGACTGCAACTACCTTTTTTGTAATAGAGCAACCGTAAAAAAAGATTTCAACTAGAATGCATTTGTAGTTTCTGCTAGTTGCTAGAGAGCCGTGTGGAAGGGGAACAACTTGTAAAACGAAATAAAGAAAATGATTGGTAGGATCCTTACCATTAGACATGTTAAACCAACAGAGTTCAGTTTGGGAATTGCTACACTCTGATTATGCACTGCTTCCAGCTATTCAGCCATTGAAGCATTCATATAGTTGTAATCCAGCATGTTTTTTGAACATCTTTGAATTTCTTGCCTTCACAAAATCCAAATATTGAAGAGAAGTTTTTGGACTTGAGGCTTGAGAAGTGAAATTTTAAGTACCTGTGTTTGGGAGAAGCCTCACTGCTGAAATAAGTTATTCATTGCTAAATGCTCAGTACCCGCTCATATGTATTGCTAGTGATTGGGACCAAATGTCAAATTATCTGTACTTACCATTCACTGAGCAAATAGTAGTGAACAAAGCTTGCAAATACATTCTGTTTGCCTCAGGTGCGCAGCCCCTAGGGGTGCCATCCCAAGCCATGGCAGGCCCCAGCAGAGTACTCCTGAAGAACACCACCAAGCTCAGTCTCAACGAGCGGTGAGTGTCTGTTGAGCACTCTTGCTCATTCTTTGCCTTGCCTCTTGCAGTCCAGTAAATGTGGGCAGTCAAAAAAGGGACAATTATTTTTACTGTGTTCTGGTTGCAAGCTGAATACCATTAAAAAAGTTCCTTCGAAAATAAACCTACTATGATGCTGCATGAAAATATTAACCTTAATTGAGCTCTTACCAGGATCGTGGCAGAAGAAATGTACACAGCCTTTGATATCATTATATGTGCCATGAAACAAATGCCAAGTGGTCATGTTTTTCCATGTTCAAGCTTTACACTCTACGAAACAGTATCAAACAATATTGTTGCTTACCATCTTTCGGGCATCGCTTCCCTGGCAAAATGTGTGATCAGACCCAAGTTTGCATCGAATGCAAATACTGCGCTCTCGTTTGATGTGTGCTCAGGGTGCATGCCCCAAAATATGGTAATCTCAAATAATTAGTACAAGAGCCTCTAGGTGGCGTATATTTTACAGCGACAGCTGTTTTGGGCTCTTCCCACCTCTGGAAATGATGTCCGTGGTTAATGTTGTAGTTGTTGTCATTCTTGATGTTGTAGTTGGTGATGTAGTCGTCCTTTGTCATGTTGCCAAATCCTTAAAAAAATTTCTCCCGCCTCCTGCGGGAATCGAGCCTGGGTCCGCGAGGCGGAGGTGTTACCACTGAGCTTTGCCACAACATTAACAACCCACTCTGTGCTTAGGGTTTTTGTAGTACCTGACATCCACTGCACATGCTTTCTTAAAAGAAAAAAAAAAAAAAAAATAGCCTATAACAAGTTGGCATCCTAGCACTTCCAGTGCCTAGAGCTTGTGCCTGGGAGATGTGCTCTCACGTGCTCCGGAACAAAAAAGAACAAAAAACAACAACAAGCATTTAGAACAAAATGGAACAAAACATATGTCTATTTTGTCCTGAACACTTTTGTGCACACTATAGTGCGTGAACGCGACGCCGATGCCCGACAACTTCGCCATGACGAGTCGCAGCTATCGCTGTGACTACAGTGGATTAACACAGGACTACTATTTTTTTTTTTTGTAAAGGGTCTACTGCCAGGACATTTTTATTTGCGATTTTTTATGCTTGTGGCTGATCAGCCGTAGGAGCCAGATCTAACTCCTTTTCATGTTACGACAGACCTCAGACACTACAAGCCATCGAAGCCAGTGCAATGCGCGCGTGACTGCGTGCAGGGGCACACGGTCACGGAAGACATTTGGGGCGCTAGGTTGGCTGGGATAGTGCTTAACTTCCGCAGGAGTCCACCGTAAGGCGAAAAAAATCATAGCTTTGGTGTCAAATGCACCCTGGTGTGTGCAGGTTCACTGCCTACCGGCAGCAGGCAGAGGCCCTGGGGGGTCTGGGAGCCCTGGGGGCCATCAGTGCCATTGGCCCCTTGGGCCCCATGGGACGCCTGGCCGCCCTGGGGGCCCTGGAGCAACAACAGCAGCAGCACCAGCAGCGGCAGCAGGCGGCTTCTCTGCGCAACCTGCGACTCGCCCAGCAAATGGCCACCCGCCCTAGCGTGCTGGCTGCCCTGCGTCTCAAAAAGGTGGGTGAAAGGGTTTCTAGATTGCGCAAGGTACTGCTCAGTACAAAGGGTATGCCAATACCATCCATTTATTCAGAGAAGCAGCGGGGTAAAGGTGTGAGTGGAGTGCAGGAAAGTGTAAGCGCTCATGTCAATGGTCCCAAAAGAATGGACAAGAAAGAAAGCGAGAGAAAACCGGAAAAAGAGAACAAACAAAAAGTTTGGCATGTCCATTCAAGTTGTTAATTTTCTCGTGTGCTGTCGTTTTTCCTTGTACCGTGCATGATGCGGGTGTTTTCTTACAAAATTAAGCTAGAGTCTAGATGCAGACTTTGCAGGCACTATTTTGCTGCTCCTTTGCATTCATTATAAGTTTGCCAGCCATCTGGACCCACCAGGACCACTCCACTTTTGTGGGGTGTTTATACCACATGTAGGTGCTGGACCTCGGCAGTTGATCAATTAAATTAACCTGCCAATCAGTCGAGTGCTTTGACCATTGTAGTTGTCTCTGATGGGTCTAGGCATCTTTCAGCCAACAAATGAATGAGGGAATCTTGCCAAAAGTCTGGGAAGTAACAGCTCAGCCAAGCTTTTGTTGCCTCTTATATGGTACATATATTTAACATAGTACTATTTGTTTACATTTCAGTCTTCACCTCCTGTAACTGCCCAAAAGAGGGTGAGCTGCATTAATCAACTAAATGTTCTGGCATTGTGCGCTAGAAAGTTGTGGAGGCATGCCCAGCCTGTAGTTGCCAATGCACTTCGATCCATAGTCTATAGCATTTTCACACTAGGTTACTGCTATGTTGATGGCACCAAAAACAAAATAGTATGCTTCATAATTTTTCTGTGAAAGTGAATATTTGCTACATTCTGACAAAACACATATCTTGCATGGCTCAGCATCTAAGCTGGTAATTGTCCTATTTGGTTGCAGGGTGAAACACCTTAAAGTACCGAGCATGTACCCATGTCGCAATAGCTGTCCACCGCCCACTTTTAAAACACTCGAAGTACATTAAAGGCATATCAAGCTCGATGCAAAAAGCACCGGCGCAAAGCAGAGTTAGAAATAGCTGCCCAACTGCTTTGAAACATCAAGAGTTTCACCAGATTCCTGTATTGCTCCTATAGACCTTTTCACCCTCCTTTGCATGGGCGCTGCCATCTTGGAATCACCTGACGCGGCTGCCATGAGGTGGCTTCAGATTGTTGCTCCTCTCTCCCCTCCGCGCCTTGGCAGAGGCGTATTCGTTCTTTTCGTTGCATTTTACCACAAATTTTTTGTTTTGCTTTGTGAAGTGTCGCCTGATACTTATTTTTACCACCTAACTGCATGCCATCATTATGTGCACAACTTATACACTTTATTTTATAACAGGTTACGACAATTTGCAGTGTTGGCGTACCGAATACGTGTGAAGAAAGGAATTAGCGTTAGCACTGGCACACATTGAATATGTAGATGTCTAAGACAGACGAAGGTTGAAAGGCCAATTATTTATGACAGTGGAAATTCGCTGAATTAAGTGATAGTGGCTAAGTGTTAGTTGCGCAATAAGAAACGCTAGGTATATTTGTGATCACGCATTTATGATGTTCAAGAAGTCAAATATAATCAACGCAGGTAGTCCCTATGTGTGGTTCTTGAAAGCATCGTGCTCTGCCTTCATAGCAAATTCAAAGCAGTTGCTTTTGATTATATGGGGGAATAATTTTTGTGGTTTAAACATTCGCTTGATCTGTTTATTTATGAATTTAAAGAAACAATACATTGTGCTCAGTCCAGGCACGTAGCCAGGGGGGAGGTCCATGGGGCCCGGGCCCCCTCCGAAATCTTTTATTTTGCTGGGACCTCCTCTCCCCCCTCCCCCCCCCCCCCCCCCCCCCCCCCCCCCGAACCAAAATACTGGCTACGTGCCTGGCTCAGTCTCACGTCTGCAGTCATTCAATTTTCTTAAGATATCCATATTTAGACACACAGGGTTTGCTCGCCGGGTGAAAAAACCTGTCAAAGACAGCTTGTGAGTGCTTGACCAAAGTGCCTGTGGCACGTACGCAATATGCGACGCTGAAAAGAAGTCGTCTGCATAGAAATCACTCAAGTGCAGCATGGTCGATGCTGGATTTACTCTTGACGCCGCTGAAACTAAAAAGTGTGTCTGTTGAAAGAAATAAAGGTATGTTTACACAAATTCATGAAGTCGTGCCTGGCATTTGACTTGAGCCAAGTTTGCTAAAGGTGAATTCTTTTACACCATTTTTGTTTGCAAATTATATGGAAGTCAGACTTCAATTGATGGGATTGTCCCTTATCTCACCTTTTCAATATGCTGTAAGGAAATGTCCGCATAACATATAGTTTCCTAAGGTCGGCATTGTGAAAGGCTGCTTATGAATACTTTAGCAGGTCAGATAGTTGCAAAAATGTCCTGCTCGGCCTACTATGGACCATCAAAACATCTCTCGAGCACCTAATTTCTTACCGATGAAGACAATATTGCTACTTTTATTCATTCCATGCGTCATTAAACGGGGGTTTCCTGGTCGGCAATTTTCACACAAAGTTGATGTCCATGAAAACCAAACAGTGAGCACTAAACTTGCGAGCTCGTCTGTTCTTCGCGATTCAGCACATTGTTAGTCAGGTCGTCGACCTGCCTTTTCACTATGCCTTCAAGCTTTGGTCTTTTAATTAGTTTAATTTTCTGGAAACTAGTATCAGCAAGCACGTCCAGTATGGCTGTAGACATCCGTAATCCTTCCCCGGCATCATTTCAGTCATTTCACTGCCTAACCTGGCCGAATGAGGAACATGATCAAACAAAGGTGTTCGTAAAAACGTTCAAAATTTAGGCCCTTAGCTAGATTGTAGTTCTCAAGGTGGCACATTACCACTGTATAGTTGGTTCCGTACCACAAGAGATATATTTATATCGCAAAATTAAGCAAAAAAGACTTAACACACCAACACGGCCGCGGGCCCACTGAAACCGAAACCAGCCGAACTGAAGCCACCTTATGTCGCCGCGTGTGTCAGTGCCCTCTGTCCACCGGTCAGGTAACTACCAAGATGAAAAGGTATATACCGCTCCATCAGATCAAATGGAAGGCCTCGCGTTTCGTGTGCCCTTTTGGCTTTTCTGCCCAGAGACCTAACAACTGCCCATTCCCATTTTTGCGTTGGCACTTGCTCGGTATTTTACGGTATCGAGGGAATTCGGGGGGCGCGTATTGTCATGTCAGTGAACGTCTCAGTACGAAAATCTCGATTTACGTCATTTGGATGCGTTTGCCTGAGCTTCTGGTACTTCCGTGCTGTTTGCTCGTTCTTGTTTGTTATTTCATTGACTATACCAGGAAGGTCCCTGTGGCGCCTGGAACGCGTTTCCGGCCGGTGGGTTTACCGCGTCCGAAGAAGCGTCACACTGTCGCCGGCCACGATCCTGGTGGTGCAGCGGTGGTCAACGTGGCACACGCCCGTTCCACTGCAGGTAGCTCTCCAGCTGGACAGTTCACAGAAGCTTCGGCGGCCGGGAGTTGGGACGCCGTGACGGCGGCGACACTCGCGTTTGCTCATACTTTTTACTGGGGCTTGTGGCACCAACCACCAGGATCGCAATCTCCGGCAGCACGACACTCCGGCTTTTGTGATTCGTTTGTTGTTGCTTTGGGGCCACTTTCGATGCACGGGCAGAATAAGACTTTAAGCCCACCGGTCGGAGGCGCGTTCTGGGCGCCTCGCTGACTGCGACGACCCGCGGATTGCAGAGGAGCCTGAAGCAGCGCCTGGGTCCCACGGGGAGCATAAAGTCTCGGCTTGGCTTGCGGCTGGGCCCCGGCCCGACCAGCTGGCCCCTCGTCAGGGCGCGGCTGGGCATGAGGCCCATGGGGAGGCTGCCCAACAGGGGTGAGTGCTGCAGCCACACCAAGCGCCACTGGACACAGCACGCGCACGCAGCAGCGCTTGCCACGTTCCATTTACCCGCGTCGGCTGCGTGCATTCGATTTGCGAGCGTGGCCAATGTCAAAACGCGTACCAGAAGTTCACCGCCTGTGCCTTTCTACGCCGTGCTTAACTTTTCTGCACCGGTGAAGGCCGGTGTGGGTAAATTGAATGAGTCCACACTAGACCTTTTTCGTTGGCCCTCGTCCTCAGCCGTATAATACAAATATACAATGTAACGGACAAAAAAAAAATAAAAAAGCAAAAGCTTACAAATTAGAATAAGTAAAAAGATATACCAGAGGGAACATCAGAATGAGTGTTAAAAGCACTTAAAACATCAACACTATATATTGTCGTGGCAAGACAGAACAATGTATTGTCCCATACCGGTAGTTCTGCGCATCAAGATGTCGATGCCCGTATGGAAATGTTCTAGCCACCGACATGATGAGAGCTGCAGGGAGGCTTTTCAGTTGTCCGGTCTCCTGCACAAACTTCCTGCCTTCAATAACCCTCAGGCGTCTTGTGGACTTGGAACGTGCATGCGCAGCCAAAGTATGGCTAGAAGCTTCAGGCACCTGCTGGAGGCTCGACATGGGAAAAAGATGCCCCGTCGTTCTCACACTGTCTAGGACTATTGGCGGCGAGATGTTTCGGTGGCGCCCTCGTATGGTTACCTTTTGTGACGTCATTACCTTTGGAACAACAAGTTCGATGGTGTTTGTAATGGGCATGGTGGAAGCCTGAAATCATAGCACTTTCAAAGCAACACTGCCAACACCGTCAAAATTGAAGTTCTTACATTCCTCTTATTTCTGTCGATGAGACATCCTTTGCTGACGTCATAGTCAGCATTCGGCCAATTGTGGTGGGCTGACCACAGCGATGCTTTCGATCGCTCACATCGCTAATAATGGCTAGACATGACAGTGCAACTTACCTGATCATCAAATGGCACTGTGGAATGACTGGTCTACATTTCAGCTAGCATGATTCGGGCTGGGCCTTAGCAGATATGGGGGCATACTAACTTCAGAGGAATTTTAACTGCTGAATCACTTCAATGTAAGTATGCAAGGAGTTGCAATTATTCTCCTGTAATGTATAAAAACTATAATTTTCTTCTTTTATATATAGTGGGACCAGAATTTTGTTCAAAGAAGGGGACTAGCATCAGGTGTCTGCTGTATTTGAAGTTTTTATTTCTGAAATAGGTTTTATTCACGCTCGAAATATTTATCTCTCTTGTTGAGATTAGAAAGCTGAGAAACATTTTTGTGTATTGTTATATCCCTCTTTACTTAAGGGTAATTTTAGTCATTTTGGTTTCCAGGCGGCCCTTGTATGTCTGGTAGTTTTTGAGAATCTAATTCTGTCACAGCTGTTTGTGGTGTCTGCGGAGGATGAATTAACTGATCCCTTGATTTAATTTGACTCCCACCTTTTTCAGGTCGAGGGATGCAGAGGGGCTACCAGAGACAGCCCAGGAGTAACGGCAATTTTATGGGACAGTTTAGGTGAGTGCAAAGGTGCATCCTTTTGACTCTGGGCTGTGAGCTTCACTATGAGTGGCTTCGGTGCCTCTTACTAAACTATGTGTGTTTATGGTCAGTTTTATACAGCATACTGTGTTATGAATTGAAGGGCTCACTGTCAAATAACTGGCACCTTCACATGGTGAGCTTTAACTTTTTTTCATGGCATAGCTTCATTTCTGTAAAAAATGAGAACAGGGAAGAAAAATGAGAATGTGTCACAGTGCGAGTGCCACGGTGTGGAGATGCGATTGCCATAGTAATTGTCCAGTTTTACCAGGAGTGAGGCACTCTCGCCCTGTTTCATTGCGGCAGCTGCCTCGCAACCATTTTACAAGGTGTCTTCTCGCAGCTTTCTAGCTCACTGGTTGCAATGTTCAATGGTGGCAGCATCATCGTCTGAACTCCCAGACGGTGGTGAGTGTGGTCGACGAGCGAGTTTGAACAAGAACGACTAGGGGCACTACGTAAAACCTCGATTATACAGCCTCAGATTATGCGACGTTGCACATTTTACGACGATTTGGCGTGGTTTCAGTGAACTCTTCATAGAGGCAGTGTGTTAGAAGTTTGGATTTCACGACGTGCGGTTACGTTCGTCCCGCGTCCTACGACGAGCCTGACGAGTTAGATGGCCAGGAAAAAGATCAAATATGAAAACAAAGCGCACAGCACCGGCGGATGTATTGTCCTGCTTCCTCTGGGAGTTTAATCTGCTTTGCTGGCAGTGTTGCTTTTATGTAGTTTGTTGTTTTCACACACTGCTACCGTAAAATTCCGTATGAATGCCCACACGTTTTGAAGAGATAAATGGTGAAAGATATTGGGTGGGCGATCTTTGGGAATGAAACAGCAAAAGTTTATAAAAAAATAACCGGTAAACACTACAGCACCCGCTATCAACCAGATGACGTGGGAGCTGATTTTGCATACACGGCAAGTTGGTTCCCTGGTGCAACAAAAACTCGTGGAAACCCGCTACGAGCTCGCATATCACGGGAATGGATGTCCCAGGTTGCGTATGCAGCAGATTCATGTTTCACGGTGCGATAAGCACGCTGGAGCCCACTACGAATTTACATGTCACGAGAATGATTATCGCATATGCAGATCACGGACATGACAAATTAGGGATTCACGGTGCTACTACAAACATGTGGGAACCCGCTGCCAGCTCACTTGTCATGTGTACCGATAACGCAAATTGCAGAGCCGATGCGATTCCTGTCGGATATCGCGGGATGTCCGAGAGGAGTAACATCAACCGCGGGAATCAAGGGGGGGTGGGTGGTGTTTCAGAATTGTTTGCCTATGGCAGTGATGCGATTGCTGCGCTAATTGCGCCAAACTGCGCCAAGGGGCAAACCCTGCTACATCCTGCTACATTTTGCCAAAATGTAGGTAATCTGCACCAAGCCCGCGCCAAAGAAGCAATTTCGGTCGCCTTTCAAAACCGAAACTAAACTGAGAACCGTGACTGCGCATGCGTCAGCTAGGTGGCACAAGCGGCCGCTTGACAGAAAGTACCCTGCATCAATCGTCCACCCGGTCTTGCATATTTTTTTCCCGCCGTCCTAACCTCCTTGCCGCCGTATCGTGTTTCGCGCCGTCGTGCCCAGCGTTGCTCGTGTCCTGGTCCCTCGTCGTCTTGAAAATCTCGTCTCGCGTCTTTCTTTAATTTTTTCAACGATAGACGCGGGCGTGTGCGGACGCTCCGACGCTAGTGCGCCTGGTGCCAGCCATGCCGTCATGCTGTGAAACAAAACCACATTTTCGCGCGGCGGGATGTACTTTGTGAGCTGAAGCACCCGGTCTTGAAAGCAACGGCCGTGGGAAAACTGTGTTCGGTTCCTGCCTTCCAGTCACCGTGGTCGCACGACGTCGGGTATTGCCGTCCCTACGTCGCTGCAGATATGGCGCTTTCTAAACTTGTTCATCGACATTCCTGGCCTTCTTTAAATCATACTCTACTACAAAAAAAACTCTAACTCAATAACTGCTTGTCGAAATATTGGTTACCTAGGTTTCTCTCGGTGGACTTCCTTTTGAGAGGGAGCCTGGTACGTGAAAAATCTGCCGCGAAAGAAAGTTGGTGAAGAGAAGTGAGCTAAAACAAAGAAGGCAATGTCTGCACGTTGAACTCACATAGTGCGCTTGTTTGCTTCGAGTTTGGTCGTTGCACGAAGCGCTCCAAGAACTTTTTGACCCTGGCTCGTGATGTCATGCATCGATGTGCTCAGGCTTTTTTTTTTCCCCTGTGTATTTAGCTTGTACATCGCCTGGCGGCCTGGCAAGCACAGGCCGCTCGACTGCTTTTTTTTTTTGTATGCTGGACAGTTACATTTTGCACACTATTTTGGGAACCAGTTGGCGACGGAGGGGTGTGGCATTGTTTCGGTTTCGATTGAACAGCCGTTGTCTCCGCCCACGCAACGAAGCACGTGCCACTGCAAGCCTGCTGAAGTTGCCCTCACGTGCGTGTGAACATGACTGCATGACAGAGGCGCCAGCCGGGACGCCTGCAATTCATATTTTTGCGTTTGCTTACTTTTGACAAAAATCTGGCACGTCGGGAACCAGTAAAACGGTGGCAAGTGTTCTTTTTGGAATAGCTCGGCAACGCCTATAACACTGTGCACTTGTGGGATGTCTCAGCAGTAAAACACAAACAGCGAGTTCTGTCACAACATACCACAAAGTTCCCTTCGTTTGTCCAGCAATTAAAACAAATATTTTTATTTTTCTAAGAATATCTGCTCCAAAAGCCACTTCTGTTGCTCCGAAACGCTGTTTTGGCTGCTCCAACAGCCACTTTTGCTGCTCCAAAACACTGTTTTGGCTGCTCCAAAAGGTGCTCCAAAAGGGCTTAGGCCAATCACATCACTGCTATGGATATGTAGCTAGAAAAACTGGACGGGTGATCTCTTGGGAGAGGGCGTTCATACGGGATTTTATGGTAGTTCTTCTAATTGTGCCTTCCTTCGTTTTTGCACTTTGCCACAACATGCAGTGATGTGATTGCCATGCCAAAGTGCGTACCCTGCTAAGTTTTGCCAATATTTGAGAAAGTTGCACCAACATTGCACTGGAAGTCCAAATTGCTTAACATAAGACATATGCAAAGGAAGAAAAAAAAATTCTGGATGGGAAAAGAATGTCATGAACTGAATTTACAACAAACAAAAACATTTTTAGAGCTATATTTCCGGCGCGGAACATATTTGTACTAGTTGGCGCCCGCAGGAGCCACCACTTGTCACGTGGTAGACTTGTGCACCCTGGTGCTACGCCGCTGCCGCCGCAAGTTATACCGGAGCCATTCCTGCCACTGAAGTCCCCGCTGCTGTCAACTGAACACGTTTCTCCAGGCCTACGCCGGAAGAGAATATTCCGGCGCGCCGCCGCAGTGGATTTCTGTTTGGCGCACAAGTCTTCATGTGGTGCTTGCGCTCTTTCGAAAGCTTCCTATGGGCTCTAAAAGCTACTTCATAATCTTTGTTTTTAGGGGCGAAGCTCCTTAGGAGCTAGCCATGTCTGTATGGCCATCCGCCGTCGGGTGCACGTGCTCCTAATCGTGAGCTCACGTGCTCGTGAGCACGTGCTCCCGTGCCGTGTAGGGCAAAAAAAACAACAAAAAAAACAGCATCTCCACGTGGTGAATGATGTTGATTGGGGCGAAGCTCTGGTGGTGCTTGTCTGCGTAGACGCTGAGCCGCAGCACGCCGAGCCTTTCGTTCGTTTTCATCCATGTCACGCTGCGGTCAAATGCGTATATATAACCACGTTCCATACCACGCATTCCCTTTCTGACATGGATGAAAACGAACGAAAGGCTCGGCATGCTGTCAAGCTGCAGATTTGTAGCTTGAGTAGATTTGTTTCTGAAGCAAAGGGAAGGTTATTATTATTATTATTAGTTTATTTTTGCTGTGAAAAAAACATATTTTTTGGGGGACACACCATACTTCGTTTGGCGCAGTACGGCCATCAGTGGTCTTCCACCCGAAACCCTGCAAGTAACCCTTTGTCTCGGAAGGGGTACAGTCGGGTTCTGTGTCCTCGGCCGTCACCTGCACGTCTTGTCTAAACTTCGGTCTGTTGACCCGAACACTTCTGATTCACAGGCGAGAAGGGGAAGGCCGGCGCCAGCGTCGACGCGGTGGGGGCCGTCGCGGTGGGGCACAGCCGGACCGTCAGCAGCTGGACTGGCAGCTGGAGGCGTACATGGCGCGCACCCGAGGTCACCTGGATGCGGAGCTGGAGGCCTACATGGCCCAGGCAGAGGCCTAGGTCCCAGCATGACCAGGGCCAGGTCTCGGGGAGAGCCCACGAAGGCGGGGCTCACGCGACACGAGAGCCCCAGCTCCCCAGCCCAGGCCATGCGGTCCCGCACAACAAGCTCCTCCCAGACGGGCTGGAGGAGCTGCTGCAGCAGCTGGAAGTGGGAGACACTTGCAGACGGCGCTTCTGGACATGTGACCTGAAGAAGCGCGGTCTTAGAGAAGCACGACCTTGGCCATGCAGGATGCGACCTTGGCCTCGTCACTGGAGATGTGGTTCGAGGCATATGACTAGTTGCGTTACTGACGGCGCATGACTCGAGTATCGTGCCACGCGATTCAAGTAGTGCGACTCCAAACACGAGACCTTGGACACGACCTGCAACACATGGCTTTGGCCACTCGAGATTTGAGGTGCAAGATTCGAGGCGCCGACTTGAAGCGCGCGACTGGAAGCACGTGGCTTACGGTGTGCAACTCAGGACATGCAACTCACTGCGTGTGTCCCCACTGCTGGCAGCAGCTTCTTGGCCTCGGACTGCAGTCCCTCGAGGAGATTGCGCCAGCCCGTGCGCTGCTCTTCTGCAAGCGTGGCAGAGGGGAACCCCTTCTCATCCCAACTGATTCCCTGGAAAAGAACCGGGTTCAGTGTTGTCTCACAAATAAATTTTATCACATCCCTCTGGAAGACCCAGGGACATCATTAGGACTTTGTGCCTTCGGGAAATTCGGCAGTTGTAGCCGTTTTCTTTTGTTCCTTTTTTTTTTTTTTTTGACACAGGGAACCACTTTTTTTGTGAGATAGCTTTGTGAAAGTTATTATTAGGCAATGTGTGTGGAGTAAGCTTGTTCATTCACCGTCATGTTTATTTAAGCATCAAAGACACTTTATGGGACATAACGAATATGTAGGAATGTGGAAATAGATTGTGAGGTGCTGATACACACGCTGTAGTAAAGGCACAAAAATAAATATAAGACAATAAATCCTCCATCTGTGCGAAAATGATCCTGATCTTTTGTAATCTTCGTTGATTAAGTACTGGTTCAACCTGCTGACAGTTGCCTATAGCTTGTGGTCCCGGCCTTTATTGAGCATGGTTTTGTCCAAGGTAGAAGGCTCTTGCTGGAGGTAGGATGGCTGAAGGACCTCCATGTTGTTCTCATCCGGTCTGTGACCATAGCCTTGATTTGAAGCCCCATAATTTCATAGTCTCGCCGCAGTGGCACATACCCGACTCGCAGGAAACGTCCTGCATGATGTGATCCACGTAAGCTTCAAATGAGACCGTGTGGCTGTCCCTTGCCATGTGTCGCTTCGACTTCCTCCATGGCAGCCCGTCTGCATTGTGACACGCCGAATGGTGTGTGCTTTAGCGATGCGCTGCAGATGAACAATAGCAGCCGTACGAGAGACCCGTATGTGCACATGGGAGCGTTGCTCAAAAAGTTAACATACTTTTGAACAATGATGGCTGGAATTGCAAAACGTGGGTCGAAGGCTACCATAGGACACCGCACATCCGCCCATTCCCAAATTTCTAAAATCTGAGAAAATATGCACGGTAGACTGATATGTAAAATTGATGACCGGACTTGTGCCCATCCCCCGTTTTTTTTTCTCGATTATCTCTCAATTTTGAGTGGGCGCTTGTCCGGTATTTTACGGTAGGTGTACAGCCAAAATGCACCAGATTAAAAAGCTAAGTGGTGGTGTCTGCAGAACACTTTGTTTCTGCATTGGAAAGCTAAAGCTATTCAGTGGCCTCAAATAATCTAAAAAAAAAAAAAATTTTTATGCCTCGTGCAATTTTAAGGAAGCGGAAATATTGCCATTTATTTATAGACCGCCGAAATTTTTAAAATAAAAATGCACACTGTTACGGTACGCACGAAACACTGGCACAATTTTTTGTGTTCTACTCAAAGTGCAACAAATCAGCAATTTTACTGTTCAAGTTTGAGGCCCAGACAAGCACATTCCATTGCACGTATAATGAGAGCTCACCATTTATGACCGTCAACCTGTTTAATCCCTTGCCTACACACTCTTTTTTTTTTTTTTCCCTTTGAGGAACATGCAGCAAACTTTTTTTTTAAACTCAATTTGCTTGGAAATAAGACAGAAAACATTTCCTCCACTTCCAGGTGTGGTATCTCGCTCTGAATCGGGACTTCTGGTCCAAGTCCCCCAGACGTGCAGACGCCGAAGTTGATTGAACACTTGCACGATTTATATCGTTTTCATTACTCTTGTCACTGTCCATCAAATTATTGTCCAATTACAAAAATTCAGAAAGGCTGAATGAAGGATTTTCGTTGTCACATATGCCCAAAGCATTATATCACTTAAAAAAAAAAAAAAAAAGATTTTGCATTTTTTTGGTGGCTTAAATGGACCTCTGCACCAAAGCCAACTTGTTTTAACGCAAACGCTTACAAGCGACTACTTTTTCTTTTTTTGGCAAACTAGAGCGTTCTCTTTCTGTCAAACAGCAAAGCAAACAGTGCAAGGTACATGGAGCAGCAGGGATGGTTTTGCCATCTGACAGAGAGCGTGCTAAATAAGCACCAAAACAGACGCACCAGTCACACTCGTGGTCGGGCTTTATGTTCCATAAAGGATGGCACAAGTGACGCTTGTTACTAGGAGGCAAGGGGTGAAAAGCAGCTTTCACCTGTTCATTCTGTGTCGCATTTTGTGCAGCTGGGAGAGGAGGAGTTACTGTACCACACTAAAGAAACCTACCCTATTTCTGGTCTTACTTTCTCAGTTGTATCGGTGACAAGCAGGTGGTAGTTAGGCACATTCGACATCTTGTTCACTAAACGCTTACACAATTATTTCCAAGTCCTGCACACTGCTTCTGAAACACGAAGACATAGCTGTCAAAGTGAATATAGAAACTTGCCGCATAGGTGTGCCGCTTTTGGATTACGAGTAGGTAATATAAGGTGAAGACGGGTTGAACGTTTGACGCAGCACATCGGCGCAACGGCAGTCCGAATAAAAAAGCAAGGACAGATACACTTGTGTGCATGCGACGGCTGCAATCAAGTCTGCCGCTGCACCGACCTTTCTGCAATGTGCGCTCGAGCAATGCCCTGTAGAGGACGTGCCTGGACTGTGCCTGCCGCTGGGGGCCGGAGCGATCTCTCCAAGACTGCCGTGTCCCCTGGCAGGCCAGGCGCAGCCCCTGCAGTCTGCCTGGGACACCACCCAGCTGCCCTTGACTCAACAGCTGTCCCAGTGCAGTACTCAGGGGAAACCAAGGGGCACCTGCATCGACGTTCCTCTTTGTTATCCCACACCTGAGTCCATAATGGTGTCAATCTGGAGGAAGGACCTCGTGTTTGAAAGGGCACGAAAGTGGACTTTGAGTTGGTCTTTTTATAGCGATAATTCAACCTATGCCCTTGGTGTCCTCAGAAAGAAAAATATTGTGATCATGCATGGCCTTTCTACCCAATTAAAGGTGTAACTAGACAGTGACGCACCCTTTTTCTAAAATGTATCCTTGAAAAAAAGGGGTGAGTATAGTTTTTAATGGAAGAAAAAAGGCCAAGCATGATTGTTATTTGGGTTTTTAGAATGCTTGTGGCATATACAGGGTGTTTCACGAAAGGTGGACAAATTCGATATTGAGAAAACCATGTGTCGCAAGAAAAAAAAGGCTTGTGTCATTTTGGTCCTGGGCCAAGGGCCTATTTAGGAAAATTATTAAAGTCTAAGATAATTAGATTATTAATTATTTTTGCATAATTAACTTTTTTAATATTGGGTATAAGGGCATGGTTTCAATTAGAAAATTGCTCAGCATCATCAAAAAACACTTAAATCGGCAAATTGCACGATAAAATGGCACGCGGAGCATTTTTCGATTTTCTGACAAACCGCACAAATTCGACGGGTTTTCAAGTTTGGGTTTGCTATTGGAGCGCATCTCGGCCCCGGCGACACCGCGCCCCACGGAGAAATAGTGCAACCAACCTCTTCTGCGCTGTCAATTGAAACCATGCCCTTAAACGCAATATTAAAAAAGTTATTTACGCAAAAATAATTAACAACCTAATTATGCCGGACTTTACTAATTTTCCTACATAGGCCCCTGGCCCAGGACACAAACGACACAAGCCTTTTTTCTTACGACGTGTAGTTTTTGCAGTATAGAATTTGTCCTACTTTCGTGAAACACCCTGTATATACAGTTATTGCTATGACAAGACAATCTTAGAATACACTTTTAGAAGCACCACTGTTCATGTGGAGGCAGGTTTGGCCACCAAATGGGGCGAACGCCTCGCTACCTGCAAATCTACAACAGTGGTTATTTGGTTCATTTTGAAGTTTAGGGAAACTTAAAGGCCTTGAGCACGGACTGATACAGCACTTCCAAACTCTGCCAAATCAGGAAGAAAATCGCAGCTGACACTCCATGTAGTCATCAAGCGTTCAAGAACCAACTATGTTGCCCACCTATTTGCACATGCGAGACAGTACACTTGTTGACAAGGTTGGAATATTCGACAGGGAGCTAGTAGGGACGGGCCAACCTTTGTGATAGCAGCAGCCGATGCAGACGACGGCGCAGATCTGCTCCAGGTGGCAGAAGTGATACACCATGGTGGGTGTCAATCTTCCACAGGCATGAAGTGCCACCATGACAAACTGGCCCTCTGGAAACAAGTCGGCATACCCGCTCATTGCATATGCATAAATGTTGCTTGGAGATACCCTATGCTAGACTTTTAGGGAAATTGGCTTTTCAGGTAACCGGTCTAACCACAGCGAAAGGGATTATTATTATCGCTTGTTGGTACAGTAGTGCCACCTCCCGAGAGGGACTGCATAGACTGTCTACAAAACAGTGGCTTAGAAATCTCTCCTCACCAAGAAGAAATTGATGCTTCTCAAACGACATTAGACAAAATAGCATCTGGTGAGACGGATGCCTGCCCCAAATTACTACACAATTCACTGAACAAAATAAACCCAAAAATAAACAATTCATATTTAGACTGGGTGACTATCGTATATGTTTGTGTACTGTGCACCTGACGGTGTTACACCAAACAGTTTGTGATAGAGTGCCTACAAACCATGAGCCGTCATTCGAGACTGCTGTCAAGATATGTCGTTGCCACTGCAACAGCTTCTCTTTTCACTTTGTACTGGTCCAAAATATGCACAAAAAAAGAACCACCTTCTAAAGCACAGCAATTCAGAGGAACATGTGAGCACCGTTGAACTTCCTGTGCATTGTCTCTTGCGGTCCGCAGCTGCACTCCACGTGTGGGGGACAACTCTTCAGAAGTGATCCAACACTGGCAACTGACTGCATACTGTCGTCAATCTTCAGAGTGTGGTAGTGAATGTTCTTGCTGCAGCCAGCTAGAGGAGAAATGCCAAGCATGATTTTAGAGGGACGCTAAAGATAGAATTCCAAAATCCTTCAAAGAAAACCTTCCTAGGAAGCTCAATATTTTTTTTAGATGAATACATTACATTTTAAAATTGAGCACATCATAGCAAATGGGTAGCCATGAGCTTTTACGTATACTTACAAAGTTTCAAGCGGTTGTTGGCCTTCTCCAAGTGGGAAGGCTCGCAGTCCAAGCCAATAACTCTGAACCCGTAACTGTGATGAAGAACTTGAGCCAAGTAACCCTGAAAGAAACAGTGCCACTGTTTGTGACTAACACTTTACACGAAATTGAAAAGAAAGCCGATACAAGATATATGGGACCCTGGTATGCCGGAAAAACTCAAACCCTTGTTTTGTAGAAAGTTTTCAGAGAAACGTGGATGCATTGACCACAGAACTAAAAACCTGCACGATGCTCATTTTAGTGACAGCACATTAGCCATGAAAAATGGAGGGCTTCCAACTGCCCACAAATATCTACTGGTCAAATGATACACACATGGTGACTGACATCTTGTTTAGAACGTGCCATAAAATACCGAACATGTGCCCATGTTGCAATAAGCTCACCTTGAAATACCATACTCAAAGTATACATAAAATGCCCACCCCCGGCATATTTTCGAAACTGCCGAGCCAACAAGAGGAATTCCTTCATGTCAGCTGCTTCTCCAAGATGTCACGGTGCAAGGCAGTGAAGCATTATGCATGTGCACCGGCTGCTTTAAAGATTGGGGGTTTTGCTAGACCCCTATGCTGTTCTGTCAGATCAAATAAAGGTCTACCCTACAATTTACCTCTTCTGCTTTTCTGCTGTCAGAGCTAAAAAGTTAATATTTCATTATTTTCTAATTTTGGTCGAGTACTTACTTTGTAATTTATGTTATGTCGTGGGCTCTGCCTGGTGTGACTTGAACCTCACTTGATTTATGATGTGGTAGGGTTTTGACCATGCTCAATCTGAACCTTACTGACATGGCTGCATAAGGGAAATATGACATTCCTAAATACTAAATGCTCTTAATGCAATCTGGTCAATTTCACGACCCAAGAGTAAGAAATTAGGCTGGCTTTGTCAACAGCAAGTAAAAAATGTATGTTTGGTGCAGATGAATCACAAAAAAAGTGGAAGGCAGATACAAAAAAAATAGTATGTACTAGTAATAGCCCTTTGTAGTTAAGCAAAAACATGCCATTCTTTAAAGATTATATTTTATACTATAACTCTTTTTTAGGTCAAATATTTTTCTAGATTTGACTGCTATCTTCAGCTTCTTTGATGAGATCCCCATTTGTTTTGTAAAATTGATGATGCTGATCCACTGGATTAATTCTGTGTCACTATATGTATATTAGCAGGTTGGGTAGGAGACAGGCACACTCTCTTAAGTATGGTGGTTTTCGAAACCAAGCTCTGTCCTCAGGGTGGTCACAGTGTACATGCACATTGCTATGTGATATTTTCCCTCAAAAGTCAGAAACTAGGAAAAAAATAATCTAGTATATTTTTAACAACCACAGCACTAATGAAACCCTAAAAAACTGCTAAGAATTTGACTCTGAACTTGGCCCCATGAGACTATAGATGTGGCACAGTGACAGGGCATACAACGACCTTCGTTTAGTCTAATAGGTACTCACTCTGTCACTCATGCCAAAGATGTGGTCCTCTATAGGCAACCGCATACATCATCAAAGCACATTCAGTTTCAGAAAAACTTTGTGTATAGTTCTTTGCCCGGCACATTACTACTGTAGTGCATTTTCATGGAATGTCTTTTTATGCACTATACCAGAGGTGGCCAAGCTGCGGCTCCTGAGCCGCATGCGGCTCTTCGTGTGTTAAAGTGCGGCTCGCGGCTCCCTCCCCTACCCCCCGCACTTCCCCCAAAAGATAAATGAAATGCGTTTTAAATTGAAAGACATGTTGCGGTTTGGTAGTCTTGTGCTACTGCTGTGTTACGTACAGTTGGACTGCTTTTGGCTTGGACAGATTTAAACTAGTTCAATTTTCGGTTATTTCTCTGAACAAAAGTTTGCGGCTCTTGGAAGTTTTGTGGTTTTGTTTGCGGCTCTTAGGTCGGGTTAACCTGGCCACCCCTGCACTATACCATAAAATACCGAGCAGCCGCCCATCCTACAATAAGTGCCAAACCCTCAATTCTGTAACATTGGGGAAATACACAAAGGACATATCTTTACATATTGTTGACCTAAGGAGCGCCCATCCCCCAGTTTTACGTGATTATCTCCAAATTTTGAGCGGGCACTTGCTCGAGTTTTTATGGTAATGTGTACTTGATGCAATTATTTTCCTGTTCAATGCCCATTTCATAAAATTATTTTCCATGCATATTGTGTACTTCATATAATTCTTTTTATGATCTATAACTATATGTATTTCATGCAATTTTTTTTTATTTTTCACGTAATGATGTTTTTTTTATGCAATTACATTTTACACATACCGCAAGATACCAAGCATACGCCTATGTCGCAACAAGTGCTGGGACCCTACTTTTGAAACATCTGAAATATAGGCAAAGCACATATCGAGCACCCACCCCAGCAAACTTCCAAGCCCGCCGAGTTAACCGGGATGCTTCTTTGTGTCACCTGCATCTCCAAGAAGCCGACGCAAAGTGGTGAGGCGTTATGTGCGTGCTCCAGCACAAAGCAGCGAAGCTTGACGCTAGAGCGCTGGTCCAAAGAATGCTTAGTAAGAGTGGTACGGCCGCTTTATAAATGAGGGGTTCCACAGTGCCTCTATCCCACTCCTATACAGTTCCATTGGATCAAACGAGGGCCTGCGCTACCACACGCTTTCGCTTTGCTGCTCTTGGGCCTAATGAGTGCCCAACCCTATTCATTCCGACTGCCTACAACTTTGGCATAAGTGCTCGCTTGGTATATTGCGGTAACGTGCACTCCTCAAACAATGAACCACGTTGAGACTTTCGAACAAGGGCGGACTCCCTGTCTCTCTCGGGCGTCAGGGTGCGAAGCTTCTGCCGTACGAATTTGACTCAATCTTACAAATGCCAGAAAACCAACTGCACGTGCGACTGTGCCAATGCCACGCACTAGGCCAGAACCGACGTCCAGCACGCTGGTGCACCGTGCCTGCCTGCAGACGTCCGCCACCAGGGCAGCCAGTCCCGGCACCTCCCGCTGCTTCTGCGGGGTCATGCCCCTGCTCAGCAACCCCGGTAGTTCCATGGGTACAGACGGCCCCAGTGGTCGAAATCGCACCTCACCCAGCTCCACCGCCTGGCGCACAAACTCGCGCAGTGTGGTCGGCCAGTCTTCCTGCATGGGCAGGGTGGCAGTTTGGGCAAAACATTGTTTGGGGCAGCAGACGCTGTAAGGCTAAGGGCAGGTGCACACGTTTGAGCTTTTTTGTTGTACCCATGGAGGTAGAATGCCTCTGGAGGCAACATGAGGCCATCAGAGGCGAAGCCATTAGTTTGGAGGGACACGCCCCCAACGAAGAGCAAAACCAAGAAACGCCATTGGATGAAAAGGAGAGGTGCTCACTTGGCACTCTAGCCTCTCTTGGTTTTGGTCATCACTGGGGGCATGTCCCTCCACACTTTTGGCTTCACCTCTGGTGGCCTCAGTCACCTCCAGAAGTTTCCTGCCTCTGCGGTTGTACTCAAGTGCGTCACATTTCCTTTCAACTGCCCAACTTGCTGGCACACACTCTAGAATTCTTTCGATTGGTGTCAATATTTTTTTAACCTTTTACGCATCATTAGAGAGTTCTAGAATAGGGGGCCCCAACGCTTTGGGTCCCCCGAGCAGCTTGAGGCATCGAACTTCGCCTGTGCAAAAGTTCTACACACACCCAGTGCGCATGCGCTGTGCACTTGAAATAATTCTGACAATGTTATAACTGACCATTTCTCACAGATGGTGGGCAGATTGGATCTCGCAAGTACTCCGAAACCTCCGGGCTAGTTATATGCAATTTCAGGGCTACCCCACAGATGGTGGGGTAGCCCGTACCGTGTGTTCTTTCGTTGAGGTAAAGCCCATTGATGTGTTTGTATTTGTTCTACAAGTATAGTGACGCGTGCACCAGAGCTTGAGGCGCGTGCCCCGTGCAGCCCTTGGAAGCAACGGGTGGCATTGTACTCGCTTGTGGCACGTTTCTCGCGTGTTGGCATAACAATGGTTGTTGGTACTTGTAAGAAATGCAAGACATGAATTTTATCTAAGGGCTTCAGTTTTCAGCAGTTATGAGAGAATGCACCACACTCAAACAAAGTCAATTTTACTAGAACACTCAGTTGGGAAACTCGCCCTTCTAGCCCAAACCGCTCGCGTCCACAGAGACCGAACTGGATACGACAACAGCACCACCCTTTATATAGCGATGAGTCAAAACATGAAAGTTGATTTATATAGGTACTGTAAAATGGCAGTTTGAGATGGCGCCACCAGAGCATGCGTGACTCGACCTGAACCAATGCGTGCAGCCACGCAGTTCCCGGAGTGGTAGCCGCCGCCGCAGGAGAAATGGCGGTGTTGCAATTGCCTTTAGTTCGGCTCTCGAGTACGGATCGGAGCCACTTTTTCAATGCAGGCTCTATGGCAGTTTTCCAACCTAATTCTGGTAACGTTGAACACAGTCAGATGCAAATAGGTGAACCAGCCTTCAAGGCCGTTCATTTTATACAGTACCGTAGTGAACTTACCAAACATTTAGGTTTGCTGAATTCATTGCAAATGCGCAGTAGCAGAACTTGCCTTTATGAGCCCATATGGAACCTCTCCAAGCTCTTGCGTGGACAGTGCACTGATGTGGTGAATCCACTGCACGAAAAAATAATAAAAAATAAAGGCGCAGCCAAGGCTGCTGTAATCTTGTAAAGCGTGACTTCGCAAAATATGTCGCTTGCTATGACAGCATATGCGGCAGAGGCGAGAACAACTTAATCTGTTATGCATCTTTATAGCAGAGGCAGACAACCGAGCGAGACCTCCCCGGGTGCAAGTCACTCTTGAATTGCTTAATATCCTAGAAAAACGCAATTACGTGCTGGACGAGTGAAAGTCCGTATCTGAAATTCTGAATACGTTTCAACTAAGTCGGTCGTGGTTTCAACAGGGAACATGATCAGGGCTACACAGCGTGGTAGTGAGGCTAGCATCAATGAGCTTTCTTTGCAGATCAGTCATCAGTGGCTAAAGGCAGTGGACACGGTACCAACCAAACGTACTACAAAATTTGGTACTACCAACGGGAATACCAACCATTCACATCAATGTGCACGCGGACATTTTTAAATCTCTTTTTAAATCCCACGCCAACCGTACCTCCAAAGGAATCCTTTCCAGTGTGCCATCCAACAGTAGCCGTGTCATGTGTACATTGTAGATCCATGAAAACTTGTCTAGAAACTTCACATATTCACGAAGGTTGTCCATTTGGCCAGTGCATCTGTTTAAACATTATTCGCGCGCTCACGATCTGCTGCAGCCGCCGCAGCCATAGAGATCATACATACTAACCACTCTAGAGGAAAAGGTCCGACGTCCACTTGCCGACGTCCGACATTTTCCCATGCATTCTGGCTGCCGCAAGCGGCGGAGCATGCAGGCAGACCCTCGGGGTCCCACACATGGTTACCAACTGCCTTCGATTTCACGAATATAATTATACAATCAAAGCAGTTTCATGAACTTTAACCATCCACGAACTTACCGGTAGAAAGATATTCGTGTTTCTTTCGAAGCTTTCTTTTTGCATAGCGCGCAGATGTACGGCCTCGCGTCAACGCTAACCTAAACCAGGTACCCGGCTCCGCCGGTGGGGCGCGGGTGGGCGCGGTTGAGGAATACGAAACATTGCAACCACCAGATTTCCGAGATTTCAATAAAAGGGAAGTTAATGCAGCGTAATGACTATATTGCGTTTTATAAGCGTTAGAATGGCTCAGAATTTAGTTTACAACGTTAAATTATCACTGTTTATATTGCTGAGAGTTTTCAGTCTTCGCGTTTACCATTGCGACTGTCGTCCTTTAGCTGGCAACGTTGCTTTCTTTCTCTCGTGTTCTGTCGCTCTCTTTCGTGACCTTTCAATCGGGACCCCGGGTGTCGGCGCACGGGATCTGCCACTCCTCACCCACCTTTACCCCCCTGGCCGCAGCCAAAGCTTCCGGAAGTTGGCAGTAACTATTTTGACGGCCAGTGTCAAATTAATTGAGCTTTTATTTTAACGTCCTGAATGCCTCAATGCCTGAAAAAGAAATATTCGTTGTACTATTCTGACGTCTCTCGCCTAGTTTGCCGCCACAAACTCGCCGAAGTTTGGAGTTTGGGAGCTGGAAGGTAATCAAAAGGGGTGGTGCACGAAACACGATGTCAAAAGCCCCGTGTCAAATGCCCCGTGCCATGCTCCGCGCGTTAAAGGGACAATGAAGACGATTTTATTTAATTTTTTTGAATGGTGTTTTAATGCTTCTTGGGAACATGGCATGCCGCCCAATTTTTTGTAGACATTTATGATGCATATTTATGTGCCGACGAAAGAAGCAAAGAAACCGAAACTGAACCATCTCCAGTCTCGTTTCTGGGCACTGATCTCTATTATAGGGGGCTGGATGGCGCTTAGCCGCTCTTCGAGCCGGGCGCGCATGAAGCCACCGGAAGTTCTGGTACTTGTCCCGGAAGTCGAGCGTCTGCTACACTTCTCTGAGCTTCTGAACATATGAAGTCGCTGTTTTTGCCCGCGATTTCTTGAGGTCTAATTGTGATTTTTAGCATCGTACTGTTAGAATAGGACACTTGAATGTAAAATATCTAAATCTAATGAAGGAAAGTTTGAATAATTGCAAAGAAACAATGGACTACTTCCAAAACCGACGCGCCCCATCGCGGCGAAATACCACGCAGTGCGCTCTGGGAACTAGTTGGCCACTCAGTTTCGGTTTCGACTGAGCAGCTTCACCTCATGCTATCACTCCGCGACCGAACGCGCTGCTTGCGTTTTCGATTATCTGACTTTTCACGAACGTACAATAGACTCCTTCTCGAGCGATACAAGACGAAGACCGGGGCACTTTCCTTGGTTCCCGAAACACCGGATATTGTGCGTGCGTATGCGAACGTAGTAAGACGTGGCTTAGTCACCTCACCCTACGAGTGCATGTTTGAGCTCAATTTCAATAATCCCGTCTAGTACCACTGAACTAGAACTGAAATTTGTTCATCAGGAGCCTTATACATATTTTGTTTGCCAAACGTCCGTTTCTTGTTACTTCATCGGGCGAAAAGAAAGCCGCATCCTCACGGGGTATCAAAGTTGCGCCCAGCGCTTACGCATGAGCTTTTAAGGAAACGCAATAAATTCGACCTCACTACTGCACAAAAGTTACTATGATGTCTTCCTCGTGTCATCATATATCTCCCACTCGAATTTTACGCTGGTAGAAGATTTATTTCTCGCAAACGCTGAGATCGGCTAGCTACGACGCAGGCCCTAACAAGCGTCCCCTACTCCTCGCTAAGCCTTTTTGGACGAGCTTTTACTGACGCCCAAGATCTGCGCCTGAACGGTGTGTCTGAAATTATCTCGGCATACTCAGGCAGGAAAAAAACAAACACAGAACAAATATTATGTCTATTAGCAACCGTCAAACGCGCTTTGAATTCGTTCGAGCACTTGTGTGAAGAATGTCGCACCGTGCGCCGGACGGGCATGAACCCCTATGCGGTGCGCATGGGGGTTCATGCCCGTCCGACGCACTTCTGTGGAACGGTGCGACATTCTTCACACAAGTGCTCGACTTTCGCTTTTTCAAAACGGTCTGTGTGTGCGAATTTGCCTATATGATTGCAGGATAACTTTATGTGCATACGCATGTTGAATATTAATGGAATGCAAGCGGGTGGGGACTTCACTTCGTGCAGTGCCGCGGGTCAGTACAGATAAGAGATAAGAAGTGTGTCAAAATTGAGCTTTTCAATGGCGCCTCCGAGTTTTACCTCGCACACTCAGGCATATTAAGAAATACAGTAATTGCAAAAAGTAATATTTCGTCTATGGACGCACGAAACAAACAAACTTCCTGATCAACAACACTAATGTAAAGGCGCGAGCTCGATATATGCATACTTATTGGTTGCTACAGCTTGCTGATTTGTATACAAGCAAGATCCCCGAGCTTCGCAGCGTCGAGATTCCCAGCACAGGCTCGTCCACATACCTCGATTGGAACGCTAACAGGAAGGCTCAAGTACAAAAATACAACAAGCATGTGTTAAGACAAGCTATACGTCTCAGGCTTGTGCTAAAGCTTCGAGGCCTGGCCATTTAAATTAGTTTAGAGACCACAAATGACGCTCTCGGGACCAGAAAACCATCTCTTGTATACGTGTCAATCGAAACCGAAACCATGCCACCCTCTTCCCTGGCCAACTAGTTCCCAGAGTGCAACGCGCGCCGTGTTGCATGCAGGGCTTTATGGAAGTAGTCTATTGTCAAAGCTGAACGCTGGGCTAGTTGGTATTGGGATGTCAAAATCATGGTAGCGCTTTTAGACGAAGACGAATAAGAGACAAGACACACACGAGCGCTCGTGTGTGTCTTGTCTCTTCTTCGTCCTGGTCTAAAAGCGCTACCATGATTTTAAACAATAGACCCTTTCAGAAATTCAGTGCCATCTGGTGGTTCGTAAAGCAGTTTAGGTTTTGCCCTATCAATGGCGGAAATGAACTTGTATCGGCACCGTCACTTTCGCAAGTCGACGGCACACGAGGAATTGTTCAGTGTGAGTTCTTTCTCGATCACTTTCAGGTCGATGGTGACCAAGAACGTGCATTGAGAACAAAGCTCCAACCCACTGAGATGCCTCGAGAAAATTCTATACACCAAAGTGCTTTAAAGCCGATTGTGTGCCACGACAGATTGACTGAATCTGAGCAATTAGAAATAAACGCTTACGTAGCTCTTGTGTTCCAGCCCTACTTCGCTTCGTACTGACCCCCGAACGTACAGGCCTCGCAATATCCGCTTAGGAGCATCTTCAACGTCTTCTTTTATCAGTCACTAGAAGGCCGCCATTCGTAGGGCACAGATGCCGTTCCACAGATGATGATAGTGATCAAAGTGGCCAGACTGAATTTCGGAAAGGGTCTATTGTCACCGCTGTTTTTTTGGCTGTCGACAGAGGGTACGGTATACGGTAGCGTAATGGGGCAGTGTTGCGCAGCCTTTTTTGGCCTCCGGAGAGTAGAGAAGAATTGACCGCTCCTCAGCTAGTAACATCAGACTATACGGGTTCCGCCCTTCTATATCGGGTTTACGGCTAACCCGTAACGTCAGTAACTGTAATGTCAGTAACTGAATGTGCGCGCGCGAAGTATAGTCACCATGAAGTGATGTTCTTAGATGTGCTAGAAGGAAATGCCATGCACGATTACATTCATGAGCAGGGCCTATACCTAAAGGCTCTAAGGGCTGGCTCGGACCTGACAGTTGCGTAGATATGCAACCGAGGTATCTGGGCTTCGTACGCCGCGTGCCAGCTACTCGTAGGAATGTCCGGGCAAGTCGCGGGCGTAAGTCGCTGCACGCACCCGTAACGTAGAAAACAACTTTGTCAGTAAAGTGGTCTGCGCGGTATCCAGTAGCTTTAACTGCTTTTAGAGACAGGGAACCAGTCTGCAACCTCGCGTGGGGAGCAGCATATGCTGCAGCCTGCAATTATTATAAAGTATAATAGCTTTCTCAATCATTTTAACTGATTTCCTTAGTACTGTAAAAATAAATGTTGATTTAGGTTTAGCATTCTCTGGCCATAATACTATTACTAGAAATGACACCATATAAGAGCCCCATCAAAGGCCATTACCTGGTTGCTGGCCCTGGGGGCATGCTAAATGTAAAAATAAATAAAATTCTGGTTTAAAAAAAAAAAAAAAAAAAAAAAAAAACTTTATTTTGTGCAGAACTGACACGCTTGTCAGCAAGTTTCAGACAGCTTGGTTTTTACTGGTGGTTGAAAAGAATCAGTTTGGTCAAGCGCTTACGCATGTTCGGACCAGCGATCTTCATAGTTGCTCTTTCTGCAGCATGGTGCATCCTTATCTTTATGTAGCGTCCAATGACACATTTCACGAGGCGAACAAAATGATTTGAATCGACTGCGGATTGGAACATGTGCTCATGTAGCTCTGGATAGAGCATGTTTAATTGCCCCGAAAGCTCCCTCATAACTCTGGCTGTCAGAGTGTCGGCAGTCATCCCTTTCTTGGGAAAACTGCCACCATCCACCTTCTCCTGCTGTCGAACTACCCGTTCCGCCAGCTGACAGATGTATGTTGTGGGAGGCGATGGCTTGGTCAGGCCACCAGAATTTTTTCTGTTCAGAAGTGCTGACGAGCACGCCTCAGCCTTAGATGCTGAGCGACACGTTGAGCAAGGTATCTTTTTTTCAACCATTCGGCCAACAAACCCTGCGATGTAGCCTACAACATCTCCCAAGTAGGGTGACAGCAGAGGAAGATTTTCAAGTTCACCTTCCATTTCACTCTCGTCAGGGAGGTCTACGCTTTGCACAAGGTCTTCTGTATCATTTTGCTTTGCTGTAGTCATGTCCAGTTCATCAGGAGCGCAGAACTGACTGCTCACATACAAAATCCGTGTTTTATCTAGTAAAGCACAGTTTCCCACGCCACCTTTTACCTCATTGTGGACAACCAGTCGCTTGTACGCTGCTATGAACTGACGCACCGTAGGGTTATTGTTCCAGCCTCCCTTGGAACGAACGGCACCAAAGAAAAGCTCAATGTGGTCCTGCGAAAGCTTGTAGGTCAGGAGGTAGCGCAGTGGTGGGGTTTCACCAAAAAGGAGGGAGGATGCAAGGCCGATTGTGCTTTCAATGGTGATCAGGAAACCAAGAAAAGCAGTTTGCCTTGGTGTGTCGAAGATAGGTCTTTCTGCAGCATCAGTGAGTGCTCTTATGTAATCCTTGGCTTTCTCAAGAAAAGAAATCCAAGTGCCTCTGCTGCCAGGTCGGAGAGGAGCCTTGAATCCCTTAGCGAGGGGGTTACGCGAGTTTAAGCAATCAAAGAGTCGATCAAAGAGCCGGATGAATTTCACAGTTGCTTCCAAACCCTTGAATTGTGGGAGTTTCAGATCTTCCCGGCAGAACTCTATGGCATCTGCAACACTAGAGCTCAAGGTCTGGGCAGCAAGATTAACCTTCATTTTTTGCTTCTGCCAGTCAATGTGTGCAGCACGGAGCTTCGTTGCAGCATGCAGACCTTCTTTCTCCTGGAGCTCATACAGTTGTCGGATGTAGTTCCATTCTACCAATGAGCCGGTTGAATCTCTGAGCCACTTCAGTGAAGAGAGAGCATTCCGCACCAGCTTTATCATGTGACATGCATCCAGGAAACAGTATACCCTCCCGTCTGTGACAGGGTGATGGAATGATGTCACCATATTCGATCTGTCTTCAAGTGAAGCCCCCAAATTCTTGAGCATTGTAAAGTTACAACGGAGTCCGTCACATGTCAGCGATGTTACACATGCTCCTGCATCATGCAATTTTGTCAGACACAGTTTGACTATGTTTGTGCGTTCCTTTCCTGAAAGTCCATTGATCAGAAAATATCCGCAGGGGATCTTCCAGTGCGCATCCAGTGATACAAGCATAAAAACGAGGGCTTCAGTAGCGACATCATTGCTGTCATCATCAAGCTCGTTACCAATGTCAACATAGCCCCTGCACTTTTTTCCATCCCATTCTATGTGTTTTCTGATCGCCATCTCGTCAACGACAAGGTTGCAAAGAAGCTCCTTGTTTTTCTGCTTCACTTCGTTGGCTTTTGCCCGGATGGCATCCATAGCTTCACCTGTAAAACCAGGTTCTCCATTTAGAGAACTGTACCACTTGGTCAACGTTGATGGATGTGGCAAGGCACATTCAAAAGTCTCTCTTACATAGTTGTACGCTTTAGTTGAATAAAACTGCAGCGTGAGCGCAAACATACGTAGTGCAGGCGAGTATTTCTCTCGGTTTAGCTTAACCAGCTTGTCACTTCCGACCGGAGTTTGTTTGAGCAAACGCTGCATCACTGCTAGGGAGACTCCTGAGAAACATCTCTCAAGCATTGCACTAGCATCTTCTGAAATTAGCTGTTTCTTTCTTAGGTCTTCGATAATTTCACTAAATGTTTCTACTCTCCTCTTCAGTCGACGTTCTCGTTGCTGACTGAGCTTGAGCTTTTTCTTGGCATTGGTTGCAGCAGTTGCACAGGCATCAAGCTTCCTTTTCAGGGTTTTTGGAGTGTCCTTGACAGCATAGTTGTGCTCGGCAACCTGAAAACAATGCATTTGATAGATTAATATTATGCAAGTGTAATACATAACTGGACTGTGCATTGCAACCACTTAAAATGTTAGCAAAAGGATTTGGTATCTAAATGCTGCTTCCCCCACTCCTCCTTGATGCTTAATCTCTCTTTGCAGCAAAAGAAAACTATACAGCATGAAAGCCTTTCTTGTCTACTACTTACGGTGTCTCTGCATTGAGGCAGTTTGCTCAAAAGTAAGCTTACATCATTTGAGGCCTTTTGTGGTGTACTCGGCGAGCCGCTGGCTTCCCCGTCAAGTAGTGTCGCATCCAGGTTCGGAGTTCTCAGCTTTGGTGGCTTCCTTGTCGCAGTTTTCTGAAATAAGCATGTAATAAACATGTTCTGTTAGAAAAATTAATCCTCACTGTAAATGCAAGACATTGCAAAAATATTAGCATATATATAATATTTAATCATTAGCTATTAGCACATGCTACAAATGGCATCTATAGTCCCAGATATTTATATGCCTTTTAATAAGCCAGCAATATTGGATCTTATCATCTTCGAGAACTTGCTGAGACATTACCGGAAAAGTTTGTGATTATACATTACATCAATCAAGGCGGAACTATTGCTGCTATGTCACTTCCACTGGTTCAGTGAATTTAACTTATTGCTTGATCAAAATTTCTGTTGTTCCTTTTCCCAAAAATGCCAGTTCGCTTTTCAGTTCCTACATGCGCTGCCTGCTGGTCCTGCTGTTATGCGCACTTAGCCACAAGGCATCTGCAGGCACATTAGCAGTGTGTCATCAATTATAGCCTTGAAGTTGTTTGCTGAGGAACAGAATTTCACCTGTGCGTTGGGAAAAGTTAAAACGCACGTAGTTTTGCAAGACAAACGTCAATACGAACTGCCTCGCCCAAGCAAGATGCGACGACCTGAACTTGCACCCAATCGCGCGTACATCATGCACGGCACAACTAGAACGGTATCCACGCTACTGCTCGTTTACCGCCTGAAAAAGGCAGTCCTACCTTTTGCAGGTGTTCTGGGAAGTTGAAGAGCGTCGGGACTGCGCCGCTTCGCAGCCGGGTTCTGGCTCCTGTTCGGTCGAAGCACGAATCATCGAAGTGGTCGCTGCAAAGTCTGCTGCCGGGAGATGGTTTCCACTTGTCCCTTTTTAAGTTTACGACCCATTGCTGGTACAGTTTCGGCTGACAGCGCGGAAACCTGCATGAAGGAGCCATGTGGCAGCGCCGGTTCTTGCTTTGATCAACCCGAGCTAGAACTGAAACTGCGTGCCACTTGGCCGCGTAACACTGAGATCAACGAAATACATACTTACAGGTGAAACGTCTTGCCTGAGGTCTTCTCCGGCCTACTCGTGCAGTTTACCGCAGAGCATGCTGGCATGCTGGCGTCTTTAAAAGGTTGGAAAGGATGGAAACTACAAGCGCCAGCAGCCTAGAAACCACGCGCGAAGAGCAGACCGCGACTCACTTCCGGGACAAGGCTGCTCGCTTCCGGTGGCTTCATGCCAGCGTGCTCGATGCGCCATCCAGCCCCCTAGTGTAGAGATCAGTGTTTCTGGGCCTCCGAAAACGGAGGGGACGTAGGGAGTGACGTCAAGTGTGAATAGTCGGTATCGGTAGTATTTAGGAAATCGAGACTCTGGTTACCGCGGTGGGTTATAGCAGCGCGGTGGCGCGGTCGTTGCGCCGACTCTGTCAAGATGGACGAATGCCGCTCTCGCGAGCGAGTTCGAGCTTCCGTTCAGTGACCGAACACCAACGGAACGGAAGTACGTGTGTGGCGGCCACTGCCATCACCCGACGGAGACCGCCCAGCCGGCAACGAGCGGCCCGCATGCCGAAGGACGGACGCGGGGGAGACACGGAGGGGAAAGCGGCAGCGATCCCGCCGTTCCGGGATCCGGCAGGGGGGTAAAGGTGGGTGAGGAGGAGTAGTAGTAGTAGTAACAAATTTATTCCGAAAAAGGGTGGCACTTGGCCTGTTTGGGAAGGGGCTAAAGGGGTGTTACGAGTTAGGTGCGGCGCACTATGGAGGCTTCACAAGCGAAGCTCCACAGTGCGAGCAAGGTCGTTTTTTGGTCCTGTACCGGAGTAACCCACCCCTCGTAGGAGGTCACACCTGGTGGTCGGTGCTTCTCTCTGACGTCTTTTAGTCCGTCACATTCCCAGATGAGATGTCTGATGGTCGGTGCTTGATCTGCGGAGCAGCTGCTGCAACGTGTGATTGGAGGTGGTGGGGGATCGCCTTCTTGATTGCACAGTTGGTTGTACCGCCACCTTGCCACCATGTCTTCTGTGATAGCGAAGCCCGTTCGCGCTTTAACAACAAGCACTTGGGCCCCCCGAGGTAGACCTTTAGGCAACGGATTCTCGAGGGGTGGTACATGATCTTTCAACCGGTTTTTCCGAATTTGCTTCCGTCGTCGTCGTTCTTCCTCCGGGCTGTGGTCAAGCGATGGACGGTAGATCGGCACTCCCTGCGAGTGGCGAGAAGTGCAAGCCTCGCTCGCCAGGTCGTGCGCGGCCTCGTTGTCCGCTTGACCGGAGTGCCCAGGCACCCACTGGATTTTCACTGCGACGTCTTTTTGTGCTTTTATTATGTTGCAGCCGCTTTTTATGGCGTACTCCGTGGCTCCGACTCTGGGAGGACCGATTAAGGCGTGGATAGCTGTGGAACTGTCAGTGCAGATCGTGACCGTCTCGGTTTGCTCGTTCACAATTCGGTGGTCTGTGAGAATCCAATTTACACCGACTTGAAGCGCCCGGAGCTCCATTTCGGTGGTGGAGGGTGTCTCGTTTAGGTGGTAATTTTGTAGGCGATGATAGCCGTCTTCGGTTCTCGCCACAACGGCAGCGATCTGAGTGTTCGGATTCCAGGATGCGTCCGTAAAAAGCCGCATCTCCGTGGGGTCCGTTGAGGGCTCGTTGAGTGCGTGGGCGATAGTGGCGCGCTGCGGCCCATAGCGTTGGGCGTTGGTCTTCCGGCTGAGTGGTCTGCCGTTCGTGACGGGGAAGTCCATCCACGGCGGCACGTGCGGTGGAACCTCGTCTAAAATGGCAGCCATGGTGGGGTCGTCTGAGAGAAGGAGGCGCTGCCCCTGAAGAGTGAGGAGACGGCGGTCCTGGGTTCCCTCGCGGCAATCTTGTATAATGAACCGTAGGGGTGGAAGTCTTCCGTAGCGATATAGTTCTTCCACTCGGGTGTGGCGAGGCAAGCCGGTGATCACCCGAAGGGCGGCTCGGTAGAGGGTCTCCAGTTTTTCGACTTGGGTCTTTGTCAGTTGGAAGCACACAGCTCCGTACGTGGCCCGAGACACAAGGACTGCGTACACGAGGGTGCGCGCGATTTCGGAGGTGGCGCCTCCAAATTTAGTTGAAATTCGTTTAATGATGTGCACTATCTTTTTCCAAGTGGGCGTCAATTGCTTTAACCATTCGGCTGCACCACCACGCTCGGAGATGGGTATACCAAGGATGCGTACCCAGCCTGTGTCTGATCGCTTCAGGGACGCGCCTCCAATGGTGAGAGCAACCTTGGCTTGTTCCGCCCAAGAGCCTCCCAGGAGAATGTATTGCGTCTTCTGCACAGATATCTCCATTCCTGTATCTTTCAAGTAGTCGTGCAGCGCCGCCAGCGCCGCCTGGAGTGCTGCGACTGCCGATTCGGTGTCCTCGTGATCGTCTGCTTCTGTCCAAATGGTAATGTCGTCGGCGTGCAGCGTGAACCGTACGCCATGGATGAGTTCAAGCTTGCGGGCAACTCCGGTCATGACTACGTTGAAAAGGAGTGGGGACAGGATGGCCCCCTGTGGCACTCCAACGCAACTTGAGAACTGCTTCGGTTCATCGCGCCCGGAGCGGACTTCGAAGGTTCGGTTGCAGAGGAAGCTCTTAATAATATTCAGCATCCGCTTGCCCGGGTACGCCTCCTTTAGGTCTCGTATGACTGCTTCGTGGGTGACCGAGTCGAAAGCTTTCTTTAGCAAATCCCGTGCGCCGACATCCTGGGTCCCGAGTGAACGATCGCGAAAGAGAGCGACAGAACACGAGAGAAAGAAACCGAGGTTGCCAGCTGAAGGACGACAGTGGCAATGGTAAACGCGAAGACTGAAAACTCTCAGCTTTATATAGACAGTGATAATTTAACGTTGTAAACTAAATTCTGAGCTATTCTAAAGTTTATAAAAAGCAATATAGTCATTACGCTGCATTAACTTCCCTTCTGTCAAAATCTCCGAAATCTGGTGGTTGCGCGGTTTCGTATTCCTCAACCGCGCCCCCCCGCGCCCCACCGGCGAAGCCGGGTATCTGGTTTAGTTTAGCGTTGACTCGAGGCCGTACATGTGCGCGCTATGCAAAAAGAAAGCTTCGAAAGGAACGCGAATATCTTTCCACCGGTAAGTTCGTGGATTGTTGAAGTTCATGACACTGCTCTGATGATATATTTGTGAAATCGAAGGCAGCTGGTAACCATGTGGGACCCCGAGGGTCTGCCTGCATACTCCGCCGCTTGCGGCAGCCAGAATGCATGGGAAAATGGCGGACCTTTTCCTCTAGAGTTAGTATGTATGATCTCTATGGGGATCCGGTTCCTCCGCAGACGTCCCCTTTTTGTCGTCGAAGAACACGAACAGCTACCCACACGTGAAAACTAGCGTCGCCGGAACGAATACTGGTCTTCAGTCGACCGTTACAACTAGGGGTGTCGCGAACCGGTCGCGGTTCGAGTTCGACCAGGTTCGACTTTTTCGAACTTTTAGTGGAAAGTTCGACGAACCTTGTATTGAGGTTCGACTCGTGTGCGCATGCGCGACAAGCTGGCCAGTTGGCTTCGGATTGGATGGTAATGGCTAAGTGATGAATTAAGTGCAGCGCTGATTGGCTATTTCAGTCAATACAGTACTAAATATTAAGTTATTAACTTCTTCAGTGATTAGAATTAGTTTCTTTTAATTGCAGCTGTTCACAAAATAAAATAACCCCTTGCATAAAAAAAAACAATTCTCCAAACCTAGAGATGCTTGTAATAAGGTCTGGCCACACTGTCCATAAAGTCGAACCGGTCGAATCTGGTGAAAAGTTCGAAGGTTCGTCGAACCGGTTCGACTCAGTCGAACCCCGGAAGTTCGACCAAAAAATCTGGTTCGACAAAAGTTCGCGACACCCCTAGTTAGAACAGCCATCTACAGCTACCATTTTGCAAAATCTTTCGAGTACCGTGTTCTTTTTTAATTTTATTGTGTTGGCCCATAGTTGCTCATTGCCGGTTTCGCGTCGAGCGTAGCAAAGAAAAAAAAAAACAATGAAGCTGCTTTATTTACGGTTTAGTAATCATTTCCGATCCGATTTATACTTTTGATGGTTATTCAAGTGGAAATTAGAAGAGTATTTCTAAAAATCGCGAACTAAAACGTGACCGAGGGCACGTTTCTCGTTGCAACCAATCGCTGACGCGTCTCTTGTGACGTCGCGCTCCTTGGCCCCGCATCGGTCACGTGAGCTCCGCATCTCCTGGCTTCTCCCGCAACTCTTGGGGCGTCGCCCCAGTCGATCCCGGTACGATTCTTACCGCGACTGTTTAATTGAATTGTGCTGCACACAAGCGCCGGTTTCTGCTGAAATTTGGGCAACGTGGCCTGAGACGTGCCTGGAAACCAGTTCAATCGCCTAAAAGACATCCGAAATTGCCTTCATTGTCCCTTTAAACGCCCCTCGTCAATCGCCCGCTCTTTTAGAGCGCAGCTCTTAGGGGCCCGTTCCCGGCTTGAGCGGCGTCGCCGTCGGCGTCGGCGTAACCGAGGTCATCCCAAGGTCACTTGACCCCCAAGGTCAACCCAAGGTCACGTGACCCCAAGGTCACGTGACTCCCCAAGGTCACGTGACACCCAGGGTCACGTGAACCCCGGGGTCACGTGACCCCCGATGACGTCATCAGTGACGTCACTTATGACGTCACCGGCATCCGCATCGTCATCATCACTGATGAGGTCACCGGCATCCGCATCGTCATTGTCATAATCACTAATGAAGTCATCAGTGACGTCACTGATGACGTCACCGGCATCCGCATCGTCATCATCACTGATGACGTCACCGGCATCCACATCGTCATCGTCATCATCGCTGATGACGTCATCAGTGACGTCACTGATGACGTCACCGGCATCCGCATCGTCATCATCATTGATGACGTCACCGGCATCCGCATCGTCATTGTCATCATCACTGATGACGTCATCAGTGACGTCACTGATGACGTCATCGGTATCCGCATCGTCATCGTTACTGATGACGTCATCGGCATCGTCACGTGACCCCCCCAGTACCCTTCCCTCCTCCTCCTCAAGAGCTGCGCTCTAATTCGGCGTTACAGGAAGTTGTAAACGGCTTTCACTTTTAGGGCGCAACTCTTAGGGGCCCGTTCCCGGCTTGAGCGGCGTCGGCGTCGCCGTCGGCGTCGCCGTCGCCGTTGGCGTCGCCGTCGCCGTCGGCGTCGGCGTCGGCGTAACCGCAACCCTCGTAACCCTCGTGAGGGTTACGAGGGTTACGAGGGTTAATCTCATGAGGGTTACCCTCACGAGGATCACGAGGGCCACGAGGGTTACTTACCCTCGTAACCCTCACGAGGGTTACGAGGGTTAGTTACCCTCAAAAGGGTTACCTTCACGAAGGTTACCCTCACGAGGGTTACTTACCCTTGTAACCCTCGCGAGGGTTACGAGGGTTAGTAACCCTCGTGAGGGTAACCCTCGTGAAGGTAACCCTTTTGAGGGTTACGAGGGTAACCTTCACGAGGGTTACCCTCACGAGGGTCACGAGGGTTATGAGAGTTACCCTCACGAGGGTTACTTACCCTCGTAACCCTCACGAGGGTTACGAAGGTTAGTAACCCTCGTGAGGGTAACCTTCACGAGGGTTACCCTCACGAGGGTCACGAGGGTTATGAGAGTTACCCTCACGAGGGTCACGAGAGTTACCCTGACGAGGGTCACGAGAGTTACCCTGACGAGGGTCACGAGAGTTACCCTCACGAGGGTCACGAGAGTTGCCCTCACAAGGGTTACTAGGGTTACCCTCTCGAGGGTCACGATGGTTACCCAGGTCAAGTGACCCCCCCTGGGGTCACGTGACCTGGGGATACCCCCGAGGTCACGTGACCCCCGTTGACGTCATAGACACTAATGACGTCATCAGTGACGTCACTGATGACGTCACCGGCATCCGCATCGTCATCGTAATCATCACTGATGACGTCATCAGTGACGTCACAGATGACGTCACCGGCATCCGCATCGTCATCATCATCACTGATGACGTCATCAGTGACGTTACTGATGACGTCATCGGTATCGTCACGTGGCCCCAGGTCACGTGACCCCCCGACGTCACTTGACGCCCCAAGGTCACGTGACTCCCACAAGGTCACGTGACCCCCAAGGTCACGTGACCCCCCCGCCCCCCGAGGTCACTTGACCCACCCCCCAGTACCCTTCCCTCCTCCTCCTCAAGAGCTGCGCTCTAATTCGGCGTTACAGGGAGTTGTAAACGGCTTTTTAGAGCGCAGCTCTTAGGGGCCCGTTTCCTGCTTGAGCGGCGTCGGCGTCGGCGTTGGCGTCGGCGTCGGCGTCGGCGTAACCGCGCGGTGCATCATGGGAAATGTCCCATAATGCAGCGCGCGAGCCCCCCACCGGGGTCACGTGACCTCGTGGGGGCACGTGATCCCCCGAGGTCACGTGACCCCGGTGCATCATGGGAAATGTCCCATAATGCACCGCGCGAGCCCCCCACCGGGGTCACGTGACCTCGTGGGGGGCACGTGACTCCCCCGAGGTCACGTGACCCCCGCCGATGTCGCGTGACCCCCAATGACGTCATCGTCACTGATGACGTCACCGGCATCCACATCGTCATCGTCATCATCACTGATGACGTCATCATCACTGATGACGTCACCGGCATCCACATCGTCATCGTCATCATCACTGATGACGTCACCGGCATCCACATCGTCATCGTCATCATCACTGATGACGTCACCGGCATCCGCATCGTCATCGCCATCATCACTGATGACGTTACCGACATCCGCATCGTCATCGTCATCATCACTGATGACGTCATCAGTGACGTCACTGATGTCGTAACCGGCATCCACATCGTCATCGTCATCATCACTGATGACGTCACCGGCATCCACATCGTCATCGTCATCATCACTGATGACGTCACCGGCATCCGCATCGTCATCGTCATCATCACTGATGACGTTACCGACATCCGCATCGTGTTCGTCATCATCACTGATGACGTCATCAGTGACGTCACTGATGACGTCACCGACATTCGCATCGTCATCGTCATCATCACTGGTGAAGTCATCAGTGACGTCACTAATGACGTCATCGGTACCCGCATCGTCAGCGTCACTGATGACGTCATCAGTGACGTCAGTGATGACATCATCGGCATTGGGGGTCACGTGACCCCCAAGGTCACGTGACCCCCCAAGGTCATGTGACCCCCCCTGGTTAGTTTAACCCCCCCCCCAGTGCCCTTCCCTCCTACTCCTCAAGAGCTGCGCTCTAATTCGGCGTTACAGGGAGTTTTAAGCAGCTTTCACTTTTTTTTACCTGTTTTCAAAAGCATTTCTTTTTTTTTTTAAATTGCAATAATGTATAAAGAGTGGAGTATGAAGAACCCGGTGACAAAATCCCCTCGGTGGTTTTGCCTACTTCGCTCAAAAATAATGATCGCTTTGGCAAATACTTTACGAGTATTTGGATTTGGGGTGGCCGCGGCCTCCTCACACCTTTTTCTTTCGACTTTCGCACATAGCCTCTCCCACGGACAACTGCGGTTGCCCCGTGGTCCAACACATCTTCATAGCATTAATTATTTTTGAACGCCAATCCCTCGATTTCCTCGCGTGAGTTAAACGAAATCAAGAATGCTTATTTTTTTTTTTTAATTACCGCACACAGATCGCAAAATTTTGAATTTTCGATTTTGACGAAATTTTCGGACGCAATGCAGAAAACATTTTCAACGCTATTTAATTTCCTAAAAATATACAAAGCATGAAACACTCGACACAAAAAGTTTCAGCTTTGGAATATAATATAAAGCGACTTAAAAATTCGCCGAAAAATGCCTCACTATGTAAGATTTGCTCAAGAAGTCAAGTTTGGCATTTCATTTCGCTTGAAATATATGCTCATATAAGTTAACTTTCACTAAATCTGGTCGTAAAAAAAATGACGGTGTAGAAATATGCATTATTTATTCCTCCGGCTTTCAAAGGTGCGTCATCGCGCAGTTGAAAATCGTTGTTTCATTTTATGTGGAATGCGATTTTTCTCACGAATACAAGGGAGTATCTTGCACAAGTAAGGTCTGTCCCGTTGTGTGAACAGTTTTTGCTACCTCATCTAAAAATTTAATTGAAAAAAAAAATAGGCATGACACCACCATGACCGTCCTCATCTGAGCACATCCAGTCATGGCCTCCGAGATCCTGAAGCGCGCGCGCGTTTCGGTAGGTACACCGACACGCGGGCTTGACGTCACGGAGCTGCGGCGGCGCTGCGATCGCGCCGGAGCCGGGGGGTGTGGGCAAAAGCGCGCACGTTTCTCATGGGCGTCATAGCATTTCAGCATGCCGCGAAGCTGTGTTGCCGTTAAATGCACCGAAGTGTACAAGAAAAGCAGCGGATTGAATTTCCACAAGTTTCCGGCAGACTCTGAAAGGCATTGAAGGTGGACAGGGCCGTAACCATGGGGGGGTTTGGCCCCCCCGCCCCCCCCCGAAATTTTTTTCTGGGTACGGCCCTGGTCGGTGCACTTGCAGCCAGCCGATTTTAATCTCCACCTCTGCGCACGCGCAGTGGCACCGGTCGGCTACCGGGTACCAAACCGGGACCGGTTCTCCGGTTTGCTAGAACTCTCCATTATATGCCACCGATGCACATGATTCATGGGCGAAAATAAGACAATAGACATTTCAAAATAGCCGCCGTTGTCCCCGAAACCCCCCCCCCCCCCCCCCCCCCCCCCCCCCGAAATTTTTTTCTGGGTGCGGCCCTGAAGGTGGATAATATCCGTGGATCGAGAAGAATGGTCGCCTCGCGCGAACGACCATTTGTGCGGCAAACACTTTCTTGGAGGCAAGTGCGGCTTCCATTTCCATCTCCGTCCCGAGGCTTGCATATGTGCAGGGAAACCGTTGTCTGATCGAGACCACCCGGATTTTGTTTCCACGGTGTTCGCGCACAACGCGCCCGGGCACCCCCAAGCGCTCGTCGGAGGCTCGCTACGCCCGTGCTACCGAGCAGAAGGGGATCGACGACAGAACGGCAGTGTTGTAGACGTTACAAAAAAAAAAAAAAAAAAAAAAACAACTAACGAATTACGTTACTCGTTACTTGCAAATAAAAGGTACGCGTTACTGAGCTACGTTACCTAAAAATAAAAGGACGCGTTGCCGCTACCGATAAAAAGTAAGGCACGTTACTTCTGCGTTACTTTTTTAAATTATGATTTAACACATTTTACGGTTTTGGCGATACAGGTCATATATCAAGAAACATTATGTTCATGCAGAAACTAAACATAATTACTTCATCTCTTTTCACTGTTTCACTTAAATACTTACGAGAAAAAATGCAAAGAAAAACATGGCTTGACGCCTAAAACACGGAAACAATTGAAGTGTAATTTCTTTAAGACTTGGGAAGTAGTAACGACTAACGTAACTACGTTACTTGAAATAGTAACATAAGTACGTTACCCGTTACTGTGTCGAAAACGTAACGAGTAGGTTACTACGTTACTGAGAAAAGTAACGCGTTCTTGGTAACGCCGTTACTTGCAGCCTGTTACCGCCAAGACTGCAGAACGGACAAACCTTTACTGGTTGTAATGCCTTGTGGTCATGAGGGTATAAAAAAATATCATATCTTGACTTGGAAGACGCTCTGTGTATTTAACCAATTAATGAATACACACACTTCCACAGACCCACAGTCTGCTGATCCAGCCGGCAGTGCGGAAACCGACTCGATGTAATCGTAGACCTCGAGAGACTTGTACGCCTGCACCGTGTCGGCCGTGAACTGGCTTGGCGAAAAAACTAAATAAACGACGACCTGAGTCGTCGACTTCCGTGGCAGCAACTTTACGTCGGAAGTCCAGCAGGCCTTGTTTACGGCGTACGGATCCTCGTAGGCAACTCCGTCCACCCACAGTTTGTTTCGATACCGCTACCGTTCAGGCTCGGGCAACGAGCTCAAATAGTCGGGCATAGCATACGACATACGTTGTGAGGAAATACGACGCACAAATAAGGATACAAGTGTCCCTACAACGCAACGAGGTAGAGGGGCTTAGAGCGATAAACCGGGGTTCCGGTCTGCACTCGAAAGTGACCCCCCTAAGGCGGCTGCCATTGTACGCAAATTTGACCACTCGTCACATGACCAAACCAAAGACGTGACGTCACAGGAAAGATGGCAGCGCCCATGCAGCGGCGCCCCAGCTGGGCCGGAGCATTGGCCGGAGCTTGTCGGATGCTTTGTTCGTTGTCGTTCGTCTCGGCGAGTTGATTTTAGACGCGGAAGCCGTCATATGAGGTTGTATTAGGATGGTCGAAAGCGGCTTCAGAGTTCAGCGTGGTGTCTGACGTAGGTATTATGTGAAAATGCGGAGGAACGGTGAGCATTTCGCTAGTGACCTACGAGGATATTGCCACGAAGGAGACAATCGGCCCTACGTTGCTCGGACGTCGGATTGATTCGGACACCGCTAGGATAAACTCTAAGGCGACGTTTTTGTGCTCTCATCGACCATCGGAACCTTCGAGATCTGCAGTAAAGCGTGTGCAATATATTTGGATAAACATTTTAGCGACGGAATTCGCGTGAGTCGTGCTTGGCAGTGTGCAATCGTGGTGCCGCTTCGTTCAAATGCCCGAAGGCTCACTCTGGCTGTGAGGTGCACCGGAGAGCTGCCTTGCCGCTTGTAGTTCCCGTGCCGTGCTAAATGATACTGTGCTGCTTCCCAAATTGTTCGGGCGTAGACGTGCACTTTCACGGAGCACAGGTGTCGGCGCGCCGAAGAGCTGCCTTCAAGCTGCGAGTTCCTGTGCCGTGCTTTAGGTAATGCTGTGCTGCCTACTAAATTGTTCTGGCGTAGACGTGCACCTTCACGGAGCACAGGTGTTGCAGTTGGTATTGATTCCGCTGGTCTGTCGCACGTTTCGTCGACACCAAAGTTTCATCAACACTCGTTACGCGAATTGCAAGCTGTATGGACATTTCATCGCGCGTGTTACCTACCCAGTCCACCCACTCACGCCGCTTTGCGACGGCAGTCTGCAGCGGCTCATTACCAGAAAAGTGGTCTCACATCGATTTCAGTTCAGCTCGTCCACGGCAGTTGCCAGACCCCGAAGGAGAGGATTTATTCGGACAGAGTGCCACTAAAGCAGTGCAGCTTCTTTAGTGATCAGGATCGACTCTTTTCTTTCTGTTCTATTATATTGTCACGGATGCTTGCTCCAGTCCTATTTTCTATCAATATTTACTGATTCTGGAAAGTTCCAGGCCATGCTCAGCTGTCGTATGTTCTGGTGGAGGTGCTGGGCACTTTACCGACAGCCCTTCACTCTGTGTGTACCCTGGCGACTCCTCAGCCAAGTTGCCCGATGATAACAAGACACGGGTGGCACATTATCCCGAGTCGTAAGCCCCCGGCGAGCCATGAACCAAGTCCTATCCCGAGCCCGGCAGAAAAACCGCAAGACGAGCGAGTACTACAAGGACAAAACTCGGAAATACATCACGAAGAACTTGAAATCCAAGCCAGTCGCTGATACCAGCAAAAACCACCGGAATTAGGTCTTTTGCCAGAAAAAACCGAAGCCGACTAAGCCAACAATGACAAACCTGTAGGAGCAAACCACGTCCGCTCCCACCATCGTTTGCATGCCCGTCGCACCTCACACTCTGATGCCCTTTCACGCAAGGTGCATAAGACGTCGAGGGCTGGCCTGAACAATATGACCGTGTCACCCGCCACAGCGGGTAGATGGACAACCAGCTCCTGCAGAACCTATACTTCTCGTAGAAGAAACTGCGAGGCACTGGTTTGAGAACCATGAATCCTCCTTAACGTCGTGGGAAGTTTGCAAGATCGAGCTGAAGTGCATGTTCATCAGCCAACATTGACGGGAGAGAGCCGAATTTCTGATTCTGTCCAGGACACGGCCCCAACGAAAGCGTCACCACCTTCGTGGAGGATGTTTTGCTTCTGATCGAGCACCCACGCCAACCCTGAGGCTACAGAAGACGAGAAGATAAGAATCCCATGTTCCTCATGTGAGAGACAACACCTTCAGCAGCGTTGTCCGCGACCCCCCCGACAACAGTCAAAGGGTTCATATCAATGAGGCTTCCAACATTGAATGTACACTGCAGGCCCGAGCATGTCACTATCAACAACTCCCCAGCGTTGCGACACTCAAGTCGTCCAGCTGCAACTTCGACGCCAGCCCCCCAGGCATTCGTGACATCAATCACAACGGTGCCCGGTAGGAGATACGGAAGCTAGTTCCTGCCATCAGTTGCCCGGCTTTTATTTTGATCGCCGAGATTGTTTCGGAAGAAGTTAGACAGGCATTTTAACTGGAGACTTCTTCGAGCAAAGCGGCATCTGACGAAACGAGGGCGGCTTATGCCACGAAGTCACAACGACCACCACCGGCTACCTGTTACTATTCGATGCCAATTCAACGAGACACCCCAACGCCAAAGCATTCCCGACATCGGGAAGAACCAGTGTAGGTCCGCGCTGAACAAAGTACACCGAGGAAAACGAGGTACTGCGAATGGCCGACCGAAAACCACTCTGCTACCACTGCATGAGGCCGACCATGTCTACTGGAGGTGCCCGTACCAATGAATTGGCCTGCAAGGGTTCGTGCCGAACGACCCTCGACCACGTCTCGACGAGCGTCCGGGGAAGATTGAGGATTATCTTCGGCGGTCTTTGTCCCTGGTGCCGACATTACCCCGAAGCTCGTGATCTATACTTCATCTGGACGGGAGGTAAGCACGACAAAGCAGGTGAGCGGCAATGGAAGGAGAGTTGATCTGGTGTCGGTTATCGTCCAAGGACAATACCTAATAATTTGCTGACACTAATTATCTGTGTCCACGCCACGAAGTACACAATTTCCAACTTTGAGGGAGAATGCCGCTCAGTGATTTTAAGAAATAGAATGGTTGGTTGCTCTCAAAAGTGGACTGCAAGCATCACGAGACTTCACTTTGCCGCACAAGACTTGCACAAGTTGCAGTGGTCATGGGATGCAGAATAAATCTCCATTACGAAATGGAAGTGAAATGGCTTGGATAGCAAACAAACATTGTTGCCAGCTATCAAGTCAACGGTACAGCAAAAGGCACAGCCACATAACCAGTACATGCCCGAGCTTGCTGCATTGATGCAGAAAACTACCAGGAAAATTTTGCGTATTAGAAGCCAGCCCTGCAGCTTCAGTGCGTCAGATGTCAGTGGTCGCACATGACGTATGATTACAAGACGGCATCAGTCGGTCAAAGTTGCCACTCGACCAAACTGAATACCGACGTGCCAGGAGCGTCATCCCACAACAAGGTCCACAGGTATTACGACTGAACGCCTGACAGGAGACTGTCGCAGAAAGAACTCGTTCTGGAACCATTAACTAAGAATCAATAATTATGTAATCCAGTGGAAATAAACATATTTGATACACTAACCAGATAAACCTATTTCCGCTTGCCTTTACACCTCGAGTGTTTATACACCAAGAATTTCGCTCACCACAGCGCAGGTCCTTTTGAGGACACTCGCATCTCTGACCCTTCAATATTATTAATGGGACATACCAGACTGGCAGACTTGTTCCATTGGGCTGCACTCATTCCACTTCTCCTGAACACACCTCTGAGCATATACTTTAATCGTATGTGTTGATGCATTGTTATATAGCAGGATACTTCCTATACGTATGACACAATAGACCCTTTGCAGAACCCTATCAAGCAACACAACTGTTACCATTTTTTTTCCGGCGTAAAGCACACAAAGGGGCCCCAGTTCACGTCGAATGCTAATGTAGCATATTCGAGTCCAATAGGCGCTGAGCCGAGTTCACAGTGATGGCGGACATAACATTCTTGTCGAACAAATGACCAAAGTATGAAAGCCTGGGGTAATTGGAGTAGTAGCTACTGTAATTCGTTTCATCACAATTTGGCAAACAGCAAAGGCTACAGTCTCGGTGAGCCAATATGCACGTTGGAGAGAGGCACATGACAACATGCCATTCAGAGTGCTCGTCTACACAGATTTGTCACACACCTTCGCTCTGTCTCTCAGATTGGCTCGAGGGGGCTGTGGCGGTTGCCCTTTTCCTGGTTACAATGATACGAAGTATAGGCAACCCACACTTTTCAAAAAAAGGCTATTGAAGAGACCGAAAGGAATGGTCAACATTTTTCAACAAGACTGCTCTTCAGGCAAGGGATGAACGCAAATATGAATCATCTTATCCAGGTAATTAGAACAAGTAAATAATTGACAGACTAATACAATGCACTCTCGATGAAAAAAAATATTGCTGCAATAAATCCTACGAAAGAAAAAAAGGTGCAGTTAATCTATGCATACACCAAAACAGTTGTTCTTATTGCAAGTCGAATAGCTTTGAAGCAGGTGCCTACAACGATTTATTCATCCCCACACTCAATAAAACGTCATCCTCGTAGCTGAAAATAAGTGTGCACTTCGCACTCACCAAAAAAGGAAAAAAAGTGATCGAATGTAGAATCGTCGATTAGCACAAAGGGTCAAAGATCGCAGGAGCTTCCTCGTTAAAAGTTGCTATGGTTATTCGGTTACGCAGGCCTGAAACAACTTCTCCTAGGCCCTAACGCGACGTGTACCTTTCGCGTCGATTCTCAGACATTCCAACGTTCAAGCAAAGCTAAGAGAATGCGAATATTTTATGCTAAAACAACTCAAAGTTCTATCGATCCTCGAACAGATCCCGAATCCGAGCACCGGTACGGCGATGCGGCTGATGCTGTCTCACAGTTGTTAATATCCAGATGATCCAGAGCAATCTTGCGCAAAAAGGGTATAAAGCCTCATTCCTTCATATTTTCACATTACACCTGCGTCAGCGAGCACGAAAAAGCCCGAAATCGTCGGAAAGCCGCTGCACATCACGGCTGCCGCGCACCGAACAAACTCGCATCCGCCAGCTCTGGGCGCTGCCATCTTACCTGCGACGTCACGGCTCTTGTGAGGTCACGTGACGAGTGGTCACATTTGCGTAAAACATGGCGGCAACCGGGGGGGTGCCACTTCCGAACTTCCGGTTTATCACTCTAAGCCCCTCTACCTCGTTGCTACAACGTCAACAACGAGCGCACGCCATAGAGCGCTATCGCGCTATGGCGAAAACACGGACGGCCGGGCTGCTTTTGCCCGCATAGCTACCGCGCATGCGCGGCCTTCCGGCCGTGTTGGTAAACAGAGCCGCTCCGCGTGTCGGTCTCCAACTAACTAGAGGTGGCGCCACTCATTTTTCAAAATGGCGGTTATAGTGACGGTCGGAGATGGGTGCCGCTGCTGAGCCTGTCTAGTGTGCTGGCTTCACTGAGCGATACAAATTATTAATGGTAATATGAGGAAGCTATGGTGTTATGAGCGTAGGTCACCTCTTTACCCTGAAAACAAGAACGGTGTTTAGCGTAATATTTACGCAAGGATGCGCGTTTTAATTTTGGAGCAAAACCGAAACCAACTTCAATTTGGATTTAATTTCTCGGTAGAGGTCTTAATTTCGGATTTTTTCATGACTCAAGGTGTGACTCACATCGTAATTATTTAGCTAGACAAGTTGTTCGCGGAAACTTTATTTTGTGACACACATGTTCGATTCAGGCTGATATTTGTAGTTATTGAAAAAATCAGTGCTGATATTTGTTCGTTCTCGCTGCCTTTTCTAGCTTAGATAATTGTCATGAAAACTAATGAACTGCGGTCCTCTTAATGGGTTTTTGGGTATTTAGGTGTTTAATTGGTTTAACATTATTCCCACCACAAGAATAAGATAATAAATCCAATTTTTACGACATGTCCACAGAACGTATGAATTAATAAACGCTATTCTCACTTCAACAACCCAAAGACGGAATTCGAGTCAGACAGCTGAAGTGTGTGTGTGTTTTTTATTGCAACGCATGACGCGTAGGACTTTATATTACATCCAGTGTTTGACAGTTGGTCTCTCTTGATACGATGTCAAAAGTTTTTCATACGCTAAAAAAAATAAAATAAAAAAAATAATACCTATTTGGAAAGTCTGTTGTGGTTAAATGGCGTATTTTCGTGATCTTGGCGTTAATTGGGGGCATACATAGCCGCGATTTGTATTAATAATAATAATATTAAAATTCACATATTTTATTACGTAATTTTTAAGCATTACTATAATTTGTTGCTTATGATCTAATTTCAAACGCGCGAACATATATGACAATCAAAAGTGTAATGATTCTCATCACTGCTTCCAATTGCAGCATTTTTACTTACCAAGTAATAAAATAAAAATAGTCTAAAAACAATGAAAACATTCTAGCTAATGCGAGAAATCAACGTAAAATTGCATTAATTGTGGGTAAAGTATATTTTGCTACCAAAGTCGCGACTTTTGACAATCGGCGAAACCTCCAAAGTCGCCGTCAATATCCCAGACCATATGCCCCCAAATATATATATATATATATATATATATATATATATATATATATATATATATATATATATATAGGCAAAAGTGATGTGCGCAGACACAGCAGCCGTAGGATGAAAAGTGTAAAATTCTAATTTAATGGCGAAAAAAAGTCACGCAAGAAAAAAGGGTGAAGTGCCGAAAAAAAGTTGTATTAGTTTACGGGAATAATGAAGACTAGGCACAAGAACGCTAATTACGTGGGAAAGAAACTTCTAAACAGGACGGAGTAAAAGTCAAAGTTAACACACAAGAACTTACAAAGATAAATTGTTAAATGAAAAATAGAATAAAGAATTGAAAATAAAAAATGAATAAAAATAAGAAAAGGGCCTGACGTCCGTCGACGTTTCGGCAGTGGCACTGCCTTCTTCAGGACGGGAGCCCATATGGCGTGGTAGGTTAGTTTTATAAAATATCTAGGGAGAGGGTTAGTTAACGCGAAAGTTCGAAGGGGTTTGTAGGGTAAGGGAAGCACGGGGGGGGACGAGTCCAATTTTGTCGCGATGAGGGAGGCGGTTCTGGGTTTTTTTCACAGGTGCACTGGTGGTATGGAGGAGCTCGTAGGGAAGGGGAACACAGAGGGCAAAGTCCAATCTTGACGCGATGAGGCATGACAATTGTAGGTTCTGTTCGCCGGTGCATTGGTAGCAGAAGGAGCTTGCCGGGAGAGGAAGCGCCAGGGGGTATGAGTCCACTTATGTCGCGGTGAGGGATTAAGGTTGTGGATTTTGTTCGTAAGCTGCCTTCCCGGGTAATTACGGTGCAGTGAGTGAGTCGTAGCGTCCTTGAGTGACCGGGTCGTCTGGGGCCCTCTTTCTCCTTGTCCCCGAGGGCTGGTACGTCCAGACCCAAGAAGGAAGAAAGAGGAGAGAAAAAAAGGATTAAGTAGGGCGGGGATGTCGCGGCAGGTGGTCGTTTAAGCTGTGTATTGTTGACAGAGTGCCCAAATCTTTGTTAATTTTGCACTGGAATTTATGAATTAGGAATGACTCGCGAATTTCTCTATTTGTTTGACTCTTGAAGCCACTCTGTATGATGACTAATTTTGCCACTGCCGAAACGTCGACGGACGTCAGGCCCTTTTCTTATTTTTATTCATTTTTTATTTTCAATTCTTTATTCTATTTTTCATTTAACAATTTATCTTTGTAAGTTCTTGTGTGTTAACTTTGACTTTTACTCCGTCCTGTTTAGAAGTTTCTTTCCCACGTAATTAGCGTTCTTGTGCCTAGTCTTCATTATTCCCGTAAACTAATACAACTTTTTTTCGGCACTTCACCCTTTTTTCTTGCGTGACTTTTTTTCGCCATTAAATTAGAATTTTACACTTTTCATCCTACGGCTGCTGTGTCTGCGCACATCACTTTTGCCCATATATCAACGGAAGCATTTGTCAACATTCGTCACTCTTTATATATATATATATATATATATATATATATATATATATATATATATATATATATGAACAGCACCTGGGAACAAAAGACGGCACTCGAGAGAAGTATGCTCAACAAAATATTGGCCCTTAAAGGAGTTAGCCCAGGAGGTTGCCAAAAAAGTGAGATGGATGAAACGTCTCGGGCCTGGTAGGCTCTTCGTCAGTCAAGTGAGAAGACTTCGTTCTCCTTTTATTTCAATCAAAGAAAAAAGGACCGGAAAAAAGAAGAAGTTAATTGGAAAAATGCTTACCGTTTAGCGGGTACCTACTCAACTAAATTCTCGCTTAAAAGTTTAATATATCACATGCAATAAATACTATGGAAATAATTAAATATAATATTATTACTTCCATTCTTATCATAAAACCAGTTTTTGGGACATGTGGTTGGGTATAACCCAACTATACCTGGTGTCATGTGAAGCCAATGAGAGGCCCAATGTTACGCGTTTGTTAATGATGAAGGTTCCCACGATGGCAACGGTCTCCAGGCCTAGGAGCGCAGGGGCACGTCCCGAGGCCATGATCAACGGAACAGCACCTGGGAACAAAAGACGGCACTCGAGAGAAATACGCTCAACAAAATATTAGCCCTTGAAGGAGTTAGCCGAGGAGGTTGCCAAAAAAGTGAGATTGATGAAACGTTTCGGGCCTGGTAGGCTCTTCGTCAGTCAAGTGAGAAGACTTCGTTCTCCTTTTCTTTCAATCAAAGAAAAAACGGCCGGAAAAAAGAAGTTAATTGGAAAAATGCTTACCGTTTAGCGGGTACCTACTCAACTAAATTCTCGCTTAAAAGTTTAATATATCACATGCAATAAATACTATGGAAATAATTAAATATAATATTATTACTGCCATTCTTATCATAAAACCAGTTTTTGGGACATGTGGTTGGGTATAACCCAACTATACCTGGTGTGATGTGAAGCCAATGAGAGGCCCAATGTTACGCGTTTGTTAATGATGAAGGTTCCCACGATGGCAACGGTCTCCAGGCCTAGGAGCGCAGGGGCACGTCCCGAGGCCATGATCAACGGAACAGCACCTGGGAACAAAAGACGGCACTCGAGAGAAATATGCTCAACAAAATATTAGCCCTTGAAGGAGTTAGCCGAGGAGGTTGCCAAAAAAGTGAGATTGATGAAACGTCTCGGGCCTGGTAGGCTCTTCGTCAGTCAAGTGAGAACACTTCGTTCTCCTTTTCTTTCAATCAAAGAAAAAACGGCCGGAAAAAAGAAGTTAATTGGAAAAATGCTTACCGTTTAGCGGGTACCTACTCAACTAAATTCTCGCTTAAAAGTTTAATATATCACATGCAATAAATACTATGGAAATAATTAAATATAATATTATTACTGCCATTCTTATCATAAAACCAGTTTTTGGGACATGTGGTTGGGTATAACCCAACTATACCTGGTGTCATGTGAAGCCAATGAGAGGCCCAATGTTACGCGTTTGTTAATGATGAAGGTTCCCACGATGGCAACGGTCTCCAGGCCTAGGAGCGCAGGGGCACGTCCCGAGGCCATGATCAACGGAACAGCACCTGGGAACAAAAGACGGCACTCGAGAGAAATATGCTCAACAAAATATTAGCCCTTGAAGGAGTTAGCCGAGGAGGTTGCCAAAAAAGTGAGATTGATGAAACGTCTCGGGCCTGGTAGGCTCTTCGTCAGTCAAGTGAGAACACTTCGTTCTCCTTTTCTTTCAATCAAAGAAAAAACGGCCGGAAAAAAGAAGTTAATTGGAAAAATGCTTACCGTTTAGCGGGTACCTACTCAACTAAATTCTCGCTTAAGAGGGGGCGCACCTCAGAGCCCCATAGAGAATACATGAGGTTTTTCACCAAATTAAAAAAATTCTCACATAATAACGGCTGCGCGGATCTTCTTGAAAATTTCGGCTTTAAAGACATTGAGTCATTATCGAGTCACTAAACGCAACAGATGTTTCGTCATAAATTTAATTATATTCTTTAAAAAAATCATGAAAATGGTCAAAATCGGCTAATTCGGCACTCTTGCGTTCGGAGCGAATTTACAAAATTATCTAAATTCAAACATAAGAAGAATTGCGTTTAATGTCTTCTAAATTTATTACGGAATCGAATAATATTCAAATTATTCATGTAAGTCGATTTGTTCCGTAACTACAGCAAATATAAAGAACCAAGGTGTCGGTGCTTGTTTTCGTCGTTTTTAAGGTACCTCTCTCTCCCGTGCGGTGGCGCTCGCTGTCCACGAAATGCGAAATCGTCCGTTCGGAGATCGGCCGGATCGGCACTGTGCGAGGTGATCTTCCGCGGCCGTATTCCGCGCCCGTATCCTGTTTCATTCTGCACGCCGAGGCGTCAGTGTGCGTGTCTTGCTTTCCTGGTTCTCGCTGGGTAGGTCTCCGTGTTTTCGCAAGTGGCAAATTCACCTTGGAGCTATGGGTCGAAGACAACCGTCCTGTGGCAAGCGGACCGCGAGGTGTTCCACAACCTCGCGGTCCGTCAACGCGTTGTGCTTGTTTCTACTTTTTTTTTTCTTTTAAAAACGGGCTTTTTTTTTGACGCAAAGTTTTATTTTATTGTTATCCTTCACACAAACGTCCTTCGGCCTTGGGGTCGTGGAAATTGGGGATGAAGCGTGCACAGAGTAGATCGTTGTTTTCCTCCTTTTTATTTTTCACGGACGTCCTGTGACCTCCGTACGGTTCGTGGTCACCACAATCTAACGCGGGGAAAAACGGGTCGCCTGCTCTGTAGTCAGGGTATTCCTAGGGGAGGGTGATAACTCGCTGTTCTTCTGGAAATTCACATATCACCCAAAAAGGTGACATGGGTAATGATTACGGTATGTTTTTTTTCGGTGTTTATTTTTTGAGCGAAAATCGGTGCATGTTTTTCGGTGCTTATTTTTTAATCACCAGTGTATTATGGGTTGAACGTCTTGTGATGACGCTAAAAAGCGTTGATAACCAAAGAAAAATGCGATTGGACAAGAACATTTCAAATTTCCAATTCTATTCACATATCCATTACGCTCTTCTCGTGGGAGCATCTATCCTGACGAAAAATGCCAAAGTCATTGAGCTGTGAACGCATACTCAGTGTACAATCTTTCGGCCTAGAGAGGTATTGCGCACGCTCGAACGCGCTTCACAGCCCAGTAGACGAAGTTGGTGGCACCCAGAAGGCGAGTTCTTGAATGGTCTGTAGTAGGCAAAAGAAACAAATAACAATCAACGCATATCAGCTCTTCAAGCGAAGAAGCGCGTTTCTAAGGTCAATGGTTCCGGACGGCACTAATGTTGTTGGCGTTGTCGTAAGATGACGTCAGTTCATACGAACTGACGTCATCTTACGTGATGACGTGACACAAACACGTCATCTTACATGATCTCGTTACACGAAATGACGTCATCTTACGTGATCACGCTGCACGAAATGACGCCATCTTACGTGACCACGTAACACGTCATCTTGTAAGTCAACCTCTCCACACAGCAGCGCTTTCCGGGCCCGTGCAGTGCTGTAGTCGAAAGCAAGCTCCCTATGGCAAGCGAAAGCTTCTGAAGTCTCACATTGAGAATACTCGCTAGCGACCGTCTGTGGAAGCTTCGCACGTTGAGGTTTTTGTCGAGATCGAGCCATCGTGTTCCATTAACTATAGTTGAAGTTATCGTTCAATAAAGCCCTAAAAAATATGAATGTAGTTGGTGTAGACATCAAGATCTAATCAAAAATGCGGTTTGACGTCAATTAACGTGCATATACAAGTGTAAAAAAAAATGAGTTATTTGTGCATAGATGTTTAAAAAAGTGTTTATTATTCGACATAGGACTTTGGGAGAAGGATGTGTTCAGATTTTTCTTCATGAGCGCAAATATACCTGACGCAATAAATAGTGACGATTTCATCGTCCCAGTGGTGAGCAGGTGATTTCTTGCTCGAAACAATGATGCCATTTCATAAACCAAGTTCTGTGACATATGCTTTTCCAATGTCTGGTCACTATTTTGTAAACCTTTCAGTCCAAACGAGTATACTTCTGTTTGTTTTTGTTAGCTTAGGAGGGGGTCACAGAGCCTATCTCTTTGTCTTCCTCTAGGACAGACGTACAGAGTTATACCGCAACACGCATCTGTGGAACACACAGAGCTATCGCACTCCTGTTGGCGGTACAGTAGCAGACGACACAACGCAGCTCCGTAGTCTATCGAGGGCACGGCTAGCCGCGGCCCGTAGCGCGACCGTTCAGACTTGGGAAATGGTTTTGAAGAACCGAGAAATGGTATCTTGTGTACAATAATCGCATGTCGTTAGTATACTAGTATTCTACTTCCTAAGCCAAATAAATATTTGCAGCTTGTGAGAATATGTTTGCGTGACGATTTACCGTTCACACTCCTGACGGATGTTAGCGAGTCCTTCATGTTCGTGGCTCGCAGTTATCGCTACCCCCTCGGAGTGACCTCACCATATATATTTTTTTTCTTGCTTGCAGGACATCATAAAAATCACAAACACGCGAGAAAAAAAAATCTTATGAGTACGCGTGATTTTGAGCTTCGCAGCTCTAAAGATGCCCGGTAAATGTCGTCCAGTCTGTTTTGTCTATACTCCGTTTCACCGTAATTTGGCAACCCTCAGTCGCGGAGCAAAGCACGTGACAGCTACTTTTACGAGCAGTACTATGGCACCTGCAGCGCGTCTCCGACTGGTGTGGTTAGCGTCTTATGCTGGCCATACATCAAAAGTTGTCCCGAAGTGCAACAAATGACGTCACAGAAGACGGAGTGTCACGCTGTTGCATCTCGCGATCCTGGCAATTCATCGTAGAAATGCTGGCGAAAACCACGAGGGAACACGAGTGTCGCTGTCGTCATGGCGTCCCAACGAAAAGCAATTATACAATTTCGACGTTTTTGTAATTCGGTAATTTAAATTACTGTATATAATTTTTAAGAAAGTAAAGACATCATAACCAAATAGGAACTTCCGTGCCAAAACATGCAGTGCGAAGTGAAGACAACTACTATCTTTTTTTTTTTCTTGATGTCCACAAAAAAAAAAAAAAAAAAAGGCTATGCAGCATCGATCCTACCGTTTTTTTGTTGTTTTTTTCGCACATTATGTGATGTCCTCTAACACGAAAGTACCGACGTAAAAGCGCTGTAGAGACGATATAAAAACAAAAATTTAAGGGAATCGAGCTTTGTAGTAAACGGAAAAAAATAAATAATTAACGACTTTTTACGGTAAACACTTCACCTCTAAGTAGAACTTCAAAAAAGTGACGGTTACGCGCTTTCATGCCCATTTCAACAAAGTTGGGAGAACGATGTATTGCATCTTGTGAATAGACATGTGGAGCAGCATGTTTATGTTAGAGGCATTGTGTGTAATCGCTGCGCAGTACCTGCCAAAAGAAGATATTATTTGGGCAGTCTCAACCGTTTCCGTCTGTGTGTGCTACGAATACAGCAACTCTTTTCGTAGAAGAAGTGATGAGGAAATGGCGTGCCCTTGATGATACGATTGTGATTATGAAATAAAATTTTTAATCAGCCAATAATTGCGACCTGTCCGGTCGCCTGGAACCCCGACAACAACTCTCGTTCTCTGGAAAGTTCATTCTAATATTTACACGTTTTGTGGAGTTCATCGAGCGAATAAGAATGTTCCAACGATGAGCTAAACCTACACGAGTTCCCCAATCCAACTCGGCGCTTTTGAATTTTAGCGCCGTAGATAGTTCTGCGAACAGAGTATACTTCTGTGCAAATATTCGTCTAACAGTTTTGCAACGTTGGAAAGCATCGGAATGATTCAGAATCACTGCGGAGTTGATACTCGGGAAGATAAGACGGGCACTTGGGAGAAACGGACCGTGGCATTTGAGACAGGGGCACAACCGGGGGACAAACGTGCTACAATCGCATACCCTTCCAAGGTCATCGCTTGGGCGACCGCGCGCGCGCCCAAGAAACCTTTCTTTTCTTCTTTTTAGGGGTGGTGGGGGGGGGGGGGGGGGGGGAAGTGGAGGGGAGTGGTGTAGGCGCTGATTGTCTTCCTCCTTTGTGGCTTTTGACAGACGCACAACGAGACTGGCAGAACAAGCGCATGATTCATTTCTTTCGATGGAGGCGTTCTGTCTGTGTATGCGAACATGATTTTTTTCCCCTTTTAGTAGTTAGTTGTTCTTGCCTTGACTCGGGTCCCAGTGGGTGCGTTGTCGTTGTATGCCCACTATTTTTTTTTTTAGTTTATGGTAGTTTTTGCGCTGATGGGGTATCAAGGTAGACAAAAAGTAAAAAAAAAATGAAATAGCGCCTCGACAAAAAAAAAAAAAAAAAAAAGTTGTTGCGATCAGGAACGTTTTCAAAGCCATTTTAGGAGCCTGCGGTGTTACCACAGGTGCAGGATTGAGAGCGTAACCCACGCACTTGAAGAGAAGGGGACTCTCTTTTATGGGTTTCCACGTCGCGATTGTCCTTCAAAATCAACTGTCATTTATTTCTCGCTCGTGGCTTTCAAGTACTGGAAGCCACGACTCGAGCCACAATAGTTTTGCGAAATCAAGGTTTCGCTGAAATGGATAACTCTCACGTACAGTTCGACGCGCAATACCTTTGCCGTATTGACTCGCGAGAGATGCCCCCAACACGGCTGAGTATGGCGGTGCTCCAGACCTAACATCTAAATTTTGTTGCCTTACCTGTTACTATTTCGCGCCCATTTTGAGCCATATCAAAATGAAAGCGCATGATGAAATAAAAGTCACACTCGTTTTCCGCTCGATGGAAATTTCACGCCAGCTCGCTGTCTTTGCTGGTACCTTGAGCGTTTCCCAGCAATGCGGAGAGTTAAAAAAAGAAAAAAAGAAAAAAAAAAACGTACGATGGCATCCTTTGCGGGATGAGGACGATTCGTCACATGCGGATTCGTCACAGGACGATTGGTCACAGGATGATTCGTCACATAGGAACATTTGTCACAGGATGACTCGTCATGCGGGCAACTGGTCTCATTGATCGAGCAGGGGACGATAGTAAATTGTAAATTTCAACATCTGCCTACATACCCTGATGAGGAGTTTCACAATTTTCCACTGTCACGTAAACCAATGGTTATATAAACTAATATTACAATACTCATCCGCTTTTCCTTTCATTATATTACGGGTCTTCAGCAGGTTGATCTCAGTTGCAGGCTTGAACGAGCAATAATCCGACTGGCAGCCAAATTAGTTTTTAGTTTTGCCTTGCATACACCTATTCGACAAAACCAACAAGTATCGGAATTCCTTCTGCCGAATGTGTACGAGTACCCCTCGTGCAGCATCATGGCTCTCTCTGTTGCGATCACCTCCATCCTTTTGAATGTAGTTCAAAAATAGTCGCTCTTCTATGGCCTCCGCATTCACCGTTCAGGACGGACCCAGATAGCTAGAACGTCTGTTACAAATTCTTTGACCTCGAGAAGCGAAAGACATGCTAAGATAAGAGGTGACCGACTTTCTGAGGCCCAACCAACATTCAATGTTCGGGACCGAATCAGAAGCTAAAACGTTCCTTACAAATTCTTCGCCTTTGTCCGCCCGAACCAAATTGAACAATACATTTTTGGGGGGACGAACTATTGTGAGACCGGTTGGCCGCGTGACGAGTCATCCTATGACGAATGTTCCTGTGTGACGAATCGTCCTGTGACCAATCGTCCTGTGACGAGTGTGCATGTGACGAATGGACCGTATCCCATCCTTTGCACACTCATTACTTCTATAACACTGAGCCACCTCGTATCCTTTTGTTTTTCTTTCATGGTACTAATTTCTTTCTGCGCATTACGGCTGTTACGACGCTAAGTCTGTCTGCCCTTCGAATTTAAACTTAGGCTCAGATCAGGGACGAACCAGTTTGAATCAGGAAAATATAATTAACACTGTAGCAAAGTAAATCTATCATATCGATCGGAAATACGATTTGGCACATTCCATCTGAACACATATTGTGCACAGCGAATGCAATAGCGAGTCAGCGTGCAAAACGCCGCCACACTGAGCTACCATAACATCTCAGCGATTTTTGCATAGCACCGAGCACGGAAAAGAGAAAACAGTTATTCATTCACATAAACGAAGCAAATTTATTTAAAGCCCGGACACTCCGTACGTCCAATCTAGCTAAGGTTATCAATAGACTCGACCATGTCATTTGTCGAAACAGATAAAAGACGTTGGCAAAAATGGTTAGACTGAATAAGTCAATCTAACGCACGTATTTTACCAACCGACGGTCGCGCGCCTTCAATACCCTTTCCAATTGTCATTGCGCACCTTGGACACACTTTGGGAAGCAATGCATATTTACATCGCCGCCCGAGGTCTCCATTAAACGTGTAGTGCTGACCCAAATAAAATGCTAACCTGACTCTCAATCGCTCACCGCAAAGGACGATTTCGAACAGGCGGTACTGTAGGTCACTTGAGATAAAAAAAAAAGAAGAAAAACAAGCTATAGAAACGAGCGTCGTAAAAAAGGGGACCGGCATTTTTATTCCTACCTCCGAACAGAAACGAGCGCCACCCACTGCATCACACAGCGCAGAGGCCGGACTCGGTCACCGCGCGTACATACCAAGCGCGCGCGAGGGATGCAGAAACTTCCTCCGCCGGGAGAACACGGCAGATTTCGGGATCTATTTCACGCAGCGGATAACGCGGGCCTTTTCACACCTCGATACTGGCGCCATCTAGAAGTTGCGCGTTCAACCACGTTTCGAGCCGCGCGCCATCTGGTGGCTGCAACGGACGAATAAATAGAGGTACCGCGCCCTCTTAAAAGTTTAATATATCCCGATATCAATGCAATAAATACTATGGAAATAATTAAATATAATATTATTACTTCCATTCTTATCATAAAACCAGTTTTTGGGACATGTGGTTGGGCATAACCCAACTACACCTGGTGTCATGTGAAGCCAATGAGAGGCCCAATGTTACGCTTTTGTTAATGATGAAGGTTCCCACGATGGCAACGGTCTCCATGCCTCACTGTTAGCAAGTCCCGTGTATTTGGCGAATATTTGGGGTGAAAAACACGCTATTTACACAAATTACCATAAATTTACACGATGAGTAACGGATAATTCGTTCAGAAATCATGCGAGGTTGTAAAAAACGTGTTTTGGTTCGGTCATACACGCATAACCGTGTAGCCAACCTCCATAACACGCATCGCCCTCGGCGACGACCGCGGCATTGCCGGCTATCGAAGCACCGGAATGCTTGGGGACACACTTAGAAAGGACCGTCGAGACAAATTCCGCGGAAAAAAACATGTCTCGGAGACAGATATGCACCAAAAGCAATTGCGCCATGTCGCAGGACGTCGGCGAAACCCGCCCTTAAGGTGTTTCCACACGACGGACCAAATTGCTCTTTTGGTCCGCGGGCCGCGCATCACGTGATCTTACGTCACCGGTTTTTGAGGTCCGCCGGCGGTCCGCGGCCCACGCTTGTGAGAAATGCCAATCGACTTTTCTCGCCCGGACCTTGGCGGCGGACCGCGGCGTTTATAGTATAATTGAAGCGCTAAGTCTGGCAACAAGCTGACTTTTCTTGTTTGAATTGGAATCCAAATCCAAAGTCGTGTTCTTTTGGCGCCAATTGTGGAAGACGAAGTAGACGAACCATTTGTTTTGCGACGATGCAACGTTTTACTTCATCGCGCTCATGGATCAACTCCCCGCTCCGTGGGACAATAGTCACGACGACTACCCAAATAATCATCTAAAGATGTCCCCATGCCTTTTTCGGTTCACTTAAGTCGTCCTCGTCCTCAACATTCAACGCCAGGGCCGCCGCGGCCAAACGTCTCTTTCGTTCAACCTCCATCTTGGCTCCTTAGAAATAGCCTCAAAGCAGCTCGCTGCATGCGTTTGGCGGAGCTGTGAGGTCGAGGGTTAGACCGGCCCGTTCGCTCTGTCGTCTGCTCTTTTGGTCCGCCGTGTGGATGCTCATCGCAGCCGGGCGGCCCGCGGGCCGTGCATCACGTGATCAATCGGTCCGCGGCCCGGTCCGTCGTGTGGATACACCTTTACCGTGCTCGCCGCCCCGCCATTTTCTGGTCGATGGCAATGCGGCTTCCCTCATGTCGCCCATGTTTGTACTTATAGCATCCTCGATCATCCGCACCGGTGCGCACCGGGGCACTGAGGTTCGCCCCTTCATCTTCGATCAAGTGCACCGGTGCGCACCGTACGTCCTCGATCAACGAAGCGCACCCTCCCGGTGCGGCTTTTCGTTGCCCCAACGCGCACCAAGAAAATCGGCGGTGCGCCGGGGGGCAGTCCCATCAGGCATTGCGGCCAGGAGCGGGAATCGAGAAGATGGCGGGAGTAGCAGACGCGCAGGCTATCGAGATGGCGATCTTGCAAAAACGAACACGCCTCGCAGCTGCACTAGATGATTTCCTCGGGTCTTCTGACGGCGAGACGACGAGCTTCTCACCATCGCCGCGATTACTGGCGATTGCTGCGGTGGCAAGGAGCGCCCGAAAAGCACGAACTTCGTGGAAAGCGGCGCGAGGCGTTTCGATGAAGCGAGGTACGGCTATTATCTGGTGTTTCGTTTTCTTGAACTAATAATGATGGCCAACATATGCATGTGGAATTGTCACCCGCTTCGTGACCCCATCGACAATCACGTCCACGATGTTTATTTCTGTGGGACCGTCAAATCCGCGAGTAAAAAAATAGAAGAAATTGACAGCAGACGGGCACCGTGCGCTGACCTACGCAAAATAAACGAACAAAGCGCGAAGTGACGCAAGGTGCCCCGGCGCGGCGCAGTTTGTCCTCGAATTTGCACCGACATCGCGCTGCACGACCGAGGAGCGCTGTGCACTGTGTTGGTTTCAGGGCGATTCCGGTGCGAGTTGATCGAAGATGCTATTAGTTTAGGGGTCTTGATAACAGTTTCTTACACACCACAAATAAAGTCATGGGTCTAATTATTCGTTCCAAACAGTTAAAATAGATATAAAAAGCGTGTCCTCGATGTGAACACGTGACATTGCAGTTGGTTTTGTTTTTGCTTCAACCTTCAATTGCAAGCGATCTGGCCACGGCGCAAGCGCAACACCGATGTACGCTGGAAGCAAGAGTCGGTTGGCTTTCGTTGTTTTTGTTTGACCGGAGAAAATCTGGCAAGTGCGCATGGCGCCACTACTGTTTTGGTTTGACGGGACGCGAGAAGCTTCGCATAGAGCTTCGGAGTTTGCGAGCACATAGTGAAGACGTGAACGGAGAAGTGCCCCTGTGATGTTCCCGGAAGACGGAAAGTACCATTCCTAATCGTCGTGTGTGTTTTGAAAGCGATGGGAGCCACAGGGTCCACGAGTTCGCAACCACAAGCCAAGGTTCACGACAGCGCGGCGTTGACTTCGGCGATCTCGTTCTGTTTGGTGCAACCCGGCGATGCGAAAAAGAGCTGAAACGTTCGTCGTGTGTGGTGCGGTGCTTTGTATTCCGGGTATGTTTGAACCACGCTTTCAACACGGAGCGCAAACTGTTTGTTGCGGGGTGGAGATTCAACGGGTATAGTCCCGTCGTCGTCAGCTGATCCGGTCCAGCTGGTCCGGGAGGACGCAGCGAGCGTTTTTAAAAGTAAATCTTCCTTCGTTCCGTTTCAAACTGTGTAAGTATCCCGACACATACCGTGAGTAAGAAGCAGCGGGCGTTTTCAACACAATTACGTCGTTTTAATTGCATAATGGACTCCGGATTGTTGTCTTAAATCTGCCGTGTTTTATGCTTCGTGTTGGACTGCGTTTGGCAGCGACGCACACCGCTCGAGTAGATGATTCGGTCCTGCAACGAGTTTGTTGCGTCAATCATGCGGCGTGAATAAATTAGGGCAAGGTTTCCTACCTGCCCACAGATGCATGCACTGAGACCATTTTTTTACGTTGTGAACGTAGTGCTCTTTCTTTATTTTGGAAGGGGCGTTGGTGCATTTATTATAGTACAGTCACTTGAGAGTTGAGAAATTGGAGAGCGAGCAAGCTTTCCCAACTTCGTCTCTTTCTCTCTGGCTCTGCCCTGTTTCAGTTTCAGTAGGCATAATTACAAGCAGGTACAAACTGCTCTAAAGCAGGTAAAAAACGTGAAGCTTAGGACGGTGCGGACTCCGTGTTTCGCGCTTTTCGCAAGGTGACAGGGTAAATACTTTTGTGAGATATGCGGAATATGCAAGCGATTTTGTTATGCCCGTCGTTTGCGTCTCTCCAGCAAAACGAATAAGATGATCTACTACAAAGGCGCAATCACAAGCCAAGATATAAGATAGCAGTGCGTTTGCTTCGGTGATCCCTGTAGCTGTATTTTACCCTGCTCTCTGCAACACCGTGTCATGACGCAGAGCTGGAACGGTCACGGTTTGTGCTGGCCTCCTGGTTGACAGAAACCCGCGTCGCCGGCATCGGCACCGAGTGCGCTTGGGCTGTTGATGCTCAAGCCTTTCATCCGCGGCTTGTCGCCAGCTCATTCTGCTGCTCAACGGTGAGGAAGCGGCGAGAGTAACCTCGGAAGTGAATGTAAATCCTCGTTCATTCAGTTATCCGGTGTCAAAGTGTGGAAGATGTCCAACGTGTACTGAAGGCGGGAACTACGAGCGTTTTGCCTTGCTTTTATAACCGAAACCAGAAAAACGAGATAACTGCCTTGCGTACTCTAAAATGACGGAAGCAATCAGTTTCAACAGGTCGAGTACGTCACCGGGGATGTAGGCGAGACGGTGCACACTGTTTAAACATTTGCAGTATCCACGAGTGGTACCAGGAAAGCGACGTCAACAGAGAAGGAGCTCGCGATTCAGCATAATGCATTGCTATACGGGCCCGTCATGGGCGTCCGGAAGGGGGGCAAGGGTGGGCGGTTGCCCCCCCCTGCAACTTTGGAGCATTTTTTTTTTTTTTTTAGTTTGAGCATGCATTGGTAAAAAGCTACTCAACTTTTGCCAACACACTGGAGTTCTCCATATGACAAGAAGTCCGCCCTATCCGTACAAAACGCCCTTTAGGATTGCGAGCCGACTTTACATGTCACATATTATGACTGATCTAGCCCGTCAGGTCCCGGTGGTGAAGGAAACACTGGCTGGCTATTGAAGATATTTATGATAGAGGACAATTCTAAGCTGAAAGTTCGATGCTATTTTTTTCTTATGAATTTCATGGATTTTGCATTCTTATATTGTACAGTAGAGTTTTTGTATCAAATTGCCCACTACATTTCGGGGGAACAAAGTACCATTCGCACGTGGCTTCACATCTCTTTGTATCCCCCCCCCCCCCCCCCCCCCCATCCCAAACCCTCAAAACCTGAACCATAAATCCGCCCCTGGAAAAACTTGTACTGCATTCAAGGTTGAGGGAGTAGTACCTTTTAATACGAACCGTTTCAACGAAACTAAGTTGCTACGCCATCATTTTTAGATTCCAGTTAAATCAAACCGAAACCAAATTTGATGAATTGTTATCTATCTTAATAGTAAGGTTAATTAATTATATACGCTGTTTTTATTGCTGAAAGTCTTTAATACGTGACATAATATACCTTGCCTTGTTTTCTGTGTATAAGAACGAGTGTCAGACACTTCAGACGAATGAAAGCAACAAAAACACCAGGGTAGCCGCATAGTCATCGACACGACTGCGATCTGCCGGTAATGCGCGGGCTTCGGTGTTCTGTACGCCGTGCTGGGATTTGCTGGCGTGGAGTGAAGAATTGAACAAACAACGATTCCAAAGACGTAAGCTACTGCCCGCTATGACTGTTCACTGTGTCCGTTACAATCAATCCGTCCATTTCGCCTGTTCGCCATCTCCCACGAGGCACTCTCTAGTCACCTTTGCCTAGCGCGATCCGAAACAATGGACATTCGACACTTCTTCAAGCGTCAGCGGATGTGTGACGAAGTGTTATCAAGTTGTCCTGCTGAAGATCCTGGTGTGACATGTTTCAACGTTGCCACATCTGACCAAAGTGAAGCAAGCTTTCATCAGCAGACAGCAGCTGACATCGTCGAGTCTACGAGAGGGACTGCACCAACGGTGAGCTCCCACGACGTAGTAAGCTACGATGATTCCCCTTCCCCTTGTTTGGGTTTAAACCAAGGTGACTCCAGCAAGGAAGCAACTCGGGTCTTTAATAATTATGACTTGGGAGAGTTTCTAGACAAAGCTAAACACCCGAGCATCCCGGACTCTTTGAAGTTACGCCTTCTTAAAGACCCATGGACGCCAGATGTTAAGTACGACTTTAAGAAAGATGTAACATCTGTCAAAAGAAGTTTCCGCTACCAATGGCTGGCAGATTACTCCCCTTGGCTTGCGTACTCAGCGACAGCGAAAGGCGCCCTTTGCCGTTAGTGCGTCACTTTTCCCCCGAATGTTCACCGCGGCACTCAAGGTAGCTTTATCGTGCGTGCTTTCATGAACTACAAAAAGATGCATGAGGCGTGCAGGGATCACGTAAAGTCCCAATGGCACCAGGAAGCAATGGCAGCCTCACAAGACTTTATGAATGTAATGATGAGCAAGCAGCTACCCGTTGCACAGCAGCTGAACAGAGCACTGCATCACCAAGTTGAAAAGAACCGCGAGAAACTATTTCCTATAGTTTCCACCATCATCTTTTGCGCAACGCATGACTTGCCTATTCGCGGGAAGCAGTCTGACAGTGGAGTCTTCAACGATCTCCTTGATTTTCGGGTGGAAGCTGGAGATGCTCGACTTCAGGAACACTTCGCTTCTTGTGCTGGCAACGCAAAGTACACTTCTGTCCGGATCCAGAACGAGATCATCACAATCTGTGGCGACATCCTGAGAGAGCAAATTGTGTCCGAAGCTAACACAGCGTTGGCTTTCTCCGTCCTTGCGGATGAAACGGCGGACATTGGAGGAACAGAACAGCTGTCTATAGGGATTCGCTTTATTGACAAGGCGGGAACCGAGGCATTCGTTCGGAAGCAGTTTATGGGATTTTTAGAGCTGGAACAACTGAACTCCGCTTGCATCGCCGCTACAATCTTGAAGTTTTTGAAGGATGCCGGGCTGATTCTGTCGAACCTCGTTGGACAGGGATACGATGGATGCTCTTCAATGGCTGGAAAAGAAGCTGGAGTAAACAGGATAATACAGAAAGAGCTTCCTAAGGCACTATTCTTCCACTGCGCAAGCCACAAACTCAATCTCGTGATCAACGATCTGAACGAGGTCTCTGAAATTCGAAACACGATAGGGGTCATCAAACAAACCATAAACTTCTTCCGTGAGAGCGTTCTCCGAAGGAAATTGGTGCCCAACATTCCGATGCTGTGTGAAACAAGGTGGTCTGCAAAATACAAGTCAATTCGGATCTTCTCTGAGCATTACGTGGCCATAGTCGAAGCGCTCGAGGACCTGGCATCAATGGAATCAAGCTCGAATGCTGCAACGAGGGAACGCGCTCATATCCTCCACTGCGCAACAACGAGCTCATCTTTCATCGTCTGTTTGCACATTGTCGCGAAGTACAGCGCACGGCTGGAACCCGTTACGAACATTTTGCAGAGTGTATCCATGAATTTCCATTCTGTACACAACCACATCACTGAGCTGCAGAATATTTTTCGCGGCCACCGGACCAACGCTGAAGAGCAGTTCTCGGATATCATGAAGACAGCAAGTGAAGCGGCCAATCATCTAGGCGTGTTGATATCTGTACCCAGACAAGCCTCACGGCAGGCCCACCGAGACAACTACGGGATACAGTTGCCGGAAGAGTATTACCGCGTGGCAATATATGTGCCGTACTTGGACTCTCTTAATGCTTCTTTGTCTCGCCGCTTTTCTGAAAGCAACAAGAAGAGCTACAGACTTCTCCAGCTGCATCCAGCAAGAATGAAGCACTTGAGTCGCGTTGAGTTTGCTGTTCTCGCCGATGAACTCCAAGGCTTTTACGGCATCGAAAACTTCAAGGAAGAGGGCATCTCCTGGTATGAGATGTGGCTCAACAGAACTGGGGACTGCTCAGAAATATCTTATCCCGAACTTCTGCTTCAGGCAAAGACGTTCTTCCCCGCTGTCGCAAACGCCATCGAGGTGGCTCTTGCCTTACCAGTTACCACCTGCACTGTCGAACGCTCGTTCAGTACACTAAGGAGAGTGAAGACGTGGCTACGTTCAACTATGAGGAACGATAGGCTGGACGGCCTTTGTATGATGAGCGTACACCGGGAGCGTGTAATGAAACACAAGGACGACTTTATCACCCGTGTAATCACGCAATTTGCCCAGAAAAATCCAAGGCGTCTGCAGCTGTTATTCAAGGAAGACTAACTACAGTCGCATGTTGGTGAACATTTTGTGTTGCGTGCTGGTCATCAGTTCGCGTGAGCCGCGAACTCACGTTCACAGAGACTTGGCACTCTTGTTGTCAACATATTTTTAATAATTTTTCTGCAATTTGAATAATTAAACTTAACGCTTTGTTCAATAACAAAATCCAGTCTATTTTTTAAGCTTGGCAGTTTACCTTGCCGTTTCTAATGTTTTTTTTTTTATCCTTGAAGTTTACACCAGAAATCGCGCATCTTTGGCAATTTCTTTTCCCTTAACCCCCCCCCCCCCCCCCCCCCCCCCCCCTTTCCCCGGCCCTTTATGTGCACGGGTGCCCCCCCCCTGGAAAAAGTTCTGTGGACGCCCATGGGGCCCGTGTATCTTCAAATTTCGGGGTGGTGGCAGTATAAAAAATAGACGCATCAGCGCCCCACACCAGTGTTCACGAATAACACCGGTCACAAACGCCCAAGCCTTACCGCTCCACTTGACACCGACACGACATACGACAACAAACTGCATCAAAACGCCCCAAACGTGGAGGCGTCTGCTCCCGTACTGCAACTAGCGGAAGTGAAGTGTTGGGCGGATGTCCGGATGTCCTTCACAAAAATATATAAAAAATGCTTTGCGCAAGGATCATTTTCATTTATTATTGTATACGTAATGACAAAATCCCAATAATTTGTTTTCCTATCTGATTCAAGCTAGTCGGACTGCTCATAACACTGGTTAAGCAAGAAAATAACAAAAATTTGAACTTTTTCATGACCGGTTTAAGATTTATTGTTAACATATCGTTATTTATTGCAACGGACTAACATTATAGATTTTGCCTCCATACTTTTTAAATGCAAACAGTTCTAACACACGGCTGTCCATTGCGCCGTGTTTTGTGTATTCTTCTATAAATCTGTAATGGTCAGCGACCGAAGAGCTCACCCGCACATGTCAAGCTTATATGCGCCGCGGGGAATAATGGAAATCGAGTTGGAAGTGTCGGGCGTAGTGTCGGTTGTTGTGTTTGTGTACATGTCGGTGCTGTGTAGTACGTGGTACTGGTGTTGCCTGCGTTGTATGTAGGGTTGCTGTGTAGTCGTGGTCGTTCGTAGTGTTAACAGACTCGTTTTTTTTTTTTTTAAATACAGGCTACTAGAAATCTCGATAGGTGGCGCAAGTTACCGCCCGATTCTAAATAGTTTGCTCAAGTTATTTATCCATGCGAGTTCGGCATTCGTTTTATTTTTTGTCTAGCGGCTCGTTGAGGCTACCGACACCGCCGACCGCCGACGACGCACGTACGTACCTTTGCAAGTAGCTACGTGCTACGTCCGCTGCTTGGAGACATTTTTAGTGGGTATAAAAGACATTGAACGAGAACTAACGTGCCCTGTGTGCTTTCAATTCGGCTGAAAGGCGCGCGGCTCGCTGGGCTCGTCTCTCGCCTGTTCTCGGCCGCTGGCCGCCATGTTTCATAAGGAACACGCTCGAAACGTTTTTGCGGAAGGCGGACACGGTGTAGCGTGTTAAGTTTACACAGCACCTCATGTGTAGACGAAAAACAGAGATGGCCTCGTGTAAAACGAACACGTTTCGACGTGTCCGCTATGGGACAACGGTTTACACGTCTGGGCGTGTTATTTTTGCTAACAGTGTAGGAGCGCAGGGGCACGTCCCGAGGCCATGATCAACGGAACAGCACCTGGGAACAAAAGACGGCACTCGAGAGAAGTATGCTCAACAAAATATTGGCCCTTAAAGGAGTTAGCCCAGGAGGTTGCCAAAAAAGTGAGATGGATGAAACGTCTCGGGCCTGGTAGGCTCTTCGTCAGTCAAGTGAGAAGTCTTCGTTCTCCTTTTCTTTCAATCAAAGAAAAAAGGACCGGAAAAAAGAAGAAGTTAATTGGAAAAATGCTTACCGTTTAGCGGGTACCTACTCAACTAAATTCTCGCTTAAAAGTTTAATATATCCCGATACCAATGCAATAAATACTATGGAAATAAATATAATATTATTACTGCCATTCTTATCATAAAACCAGTTTTTGGGACATGTGGTTGGGTATACCCCAACTGACTGATGAAGACAACTGACTGACGAAGAGCGTACCAGGCCCGAAACGTTTCATCAATCTCACTTTTTTGGCAGCCTCCTCGGCTAACTTCTTTAAGGGCTAATATTTTGTTGAGTATATATATATATATATATATATATATATATATATATATATATATATATATATATTATTAATTTTTTTATAACATTTAGTTGCTTTCATTTTTACGCTCCGTCGTTTTGCCCATCTCAGCCTTTCCAGTTCGAAGGAACGCCTACCTGCTTGCACGTCTGCTCACTGCAGCATGTTCCGTTGGCGTTGGAAGCCGGTGAAACGGTAGTGAGTTTTAGTGTTGCGTATACGAGCGAACGCAAGCGGTACGTGTTCGCGTCAGCTTTGCTTGTTCCACACTGCGCGTGTGCGGAGCCCAAAATTGCGGTCTTGGATGGCGCATGGCGATGAGGCGCACGCACAACGTGGGGCACGCAACTCTAACGCAAACGCACATCACTTGCATTGGCTTCTACCCTTACAAAAATATGTATGGACACTTCTTGGACGTTCTATAGAGCAGCGTCCATAGGCAGAACAAAAGGCGTCTATAGGCAGACCACGACCTCTGTTGCCTCCGTGAAGTCGTCCTATGGCTGCCCTATAGAATATTGGCCAACGGACGTTCTATGGACGTCCTATTCTATGGATGATGTGTGGTCATCCTATACCCTCTCTATGGCAAGACGCCATATAGAGTCCATAGGGACTCTATAGGGTGTCTACACAGCGTCTTTACGGTGTCTATAGGGTGCCTGCAGGAAACCCATACGAAGACTACAAGGAGTCCCTAGGGAGTCCACAGGGAAGCCATACAAGGTCTACACAGGGTCCTCATGGGGTCTGCAGAGAAGCCATACAAGGTCTACAGGGAGTCCCTACAGGGTCCGTAGAGAAGCCACTCAGTTTGCAGGGGGTCGGCTACGGGGTCCGCACCGACCAACGTTTCTAGAGCAAGTCAGTTGGGAAACGCTAAAGAGCTTGCTCTGAAAAAGCGGCACCCGATCTCTACTCGAAAACCGAACTAATTGCGATCGCAACGCCACCATTCCACCCGCAGCGGCCACTCGGATAAATGCACGACCGCGTCTGCTGGTTTGGGACTACCGATATTCGACAGCATGTAACTGTTCTGCTTTGGCTTTAATCGGCCACTTTGGCGCCGAAACATATACGGTAGAAGAGGGGTTTCAGGGATGCCAACCCCCATCTCCCAGGCGGACGCGCCGCGAATTACAACCGAAGTTAGGACGCACCCAAGTCAAAACGCGCTACCTGAATTCGCCGGTGAGGCATGGCTGTAAAAAGAAATATTAATTGTGCCACAAAACCCTGTAAGCTAAAAGTGTAAGCAAACATCACGCCCTTGTCGTTTTGTACTATCTCCAATAAAAGTTTCTACAAAAAGAGCTTTTTCCCATTTGTTTTTACGCAAAAACGTGCTCTGTAAAAATCATTTTAAAGAGTGTAGGGTCCTCAGGGGTCTGCAAAGAAGCCATACAAGGTCTATAGGGAGTACGTACGGGGTTCACAGGGAAGCCATACAGGGTCCACAGGAAAGACATACAGGGTCTACAGGGGCTCCTTATGGAGTCTGCAGAGAAGCCATACAGGGCCTGCACGGAGTCCCTAAGGGGTCCATAGAGAAGCCACTTTAACCGATGGTGGTACCGCGGTGTGAGAATCGCACTCCCTAGCTCCTGGATGATTGGCCTTATAATAAAATGGATTGCCTACACTTTCCTGACGTGAAAAAAAAACAAAAAACAAAGTAAGGTTTTGATACTGCGCGTATACAGCATAACTAGAATTACTTACGCGTCGCGCGCAGACCCAGCCTAGTATACCGCTTTTTAACGACGATCATCCAGATGACCGCAATTTCGATAGGCACCAGTGCGCCCCCTATGGGTTTCGAAAGTTGCGAATATCTACGGGGGCCGCAGCGACCCACATATATCTACCTCCCACTGAGAAAGTAAAAACATTATTCCGGCACATACTAAACACTTCCATCTCTACAATGAATATACCCTGAGGTTGGATGTGCCTCCAGACATCAATGTAACATATTGATACCCGGAACTTAATTAACAACTATTTAACTCGGACACCTCGCTACACCTAAAGAAAACGTCTACCCGGCATCACTTTATTAATGCACCAATATATAGCTCACACCATAGAGAGGCAATAGGATGTCCATAGACTCACCGGGACCATAGAACGGAAATAGGAAGGTATGAAAAACTTTGTCTTTCGCGAAGATCTCTATAGCGTTGTTGTGTCCATTCTGTGGCAAACCAGTGGTACATAGACGGTCTAAAACTGTCTACAGGAATCCATAGGATGGACAAAGGGGTAATAGAACGGCAAAAGTATGGACATAGGACGTCCATACATATTTTTGTAGGGGTATGCGCATTTTATGCGCAATACTAAAACTTTCCAGTAAGGTATAATCCCGCACCGTCAGCAGCTCTACGTTGGGACAGTGAAGAGTGTTGTTCGCATTCGGAAATGACATTTCGCGAGCCATGATCGCGAGCAGTTCCGCCGTGCCCGCTGAGCGGGAGAATCGGGGGACCCTCACTAGACCGCTTCCCGTTTCCGCCGAGGGAGGGCAAGTCAAGAAGGTAGGAGGAGCTCCTCCCACAAGCGTGACTCGCCCGTTTCAAATCACTCCGCTGTCGAAAGAAGAGTTCACTGGAAATGCTGCTTGTTCCGCTTCAATGGATAGATAATGACCACAGAGTGGTGCCAACTTGTCTTCGACCCCCACTTTTTAAAGGGGCCCTCCGGAGCTTTCTGCGATCATCTGTTTATGTTGTTATATTGCGTAGTAGGTGCAAGTTAATATGTATACAAAGTTTTAGATTACAAAAACGTTTATTAAGCAGATCGCAGAAGAAATATACCGGGACTATTTTCTCTCGGAAGACAATCCCCCATTTCCTGCCCATCGCTAAAACTTGACCAATGGAAATGCTGCATCTCGCGGTGAATGCGAACGTTATTATTGCAACACTTTTTAAGCTTGTTGTAAATTAGAGTTTGAGAAAAACGTAAACTGATTGTGGTGCAGGAGACATAGTCCGCAATTATCGCTCCAAAACCAGCGAACTATGTTTTCTCCCCGCAAGCTTGTTGCTAGGGGGTGATGCGTCGGCGCGTCGGTTCGTCTGCTTAGCGGGACACATGGTCCTCCTTCCCGTGGATCCCGACTCCGAAGCCAGCTTTGCGATCCTTCCACGTCAACGAGTCAAACTTTTCCTTGTCATCTGTGGGATGCGACTGCGTATTGCAGTAGCAGCGCGACGGTGCGGTGCGACGAACGACGATTGACGACCACAAAGTACGGGCTCCTTGACGACGGTCCGCGCGTGTTCGAGAGATTCCTTCGCGGGTCGGCGGTCGGCCGCGTTGGTGACGCGCAGTGACGCCGGAATCCTTCGCTTGCTATTGCCTGACGCGTAAAGAGATGCCCCTCCCGTTTTCCGGAGTCATCTCAGAAAGGGGGGCGTGCCGGGGACTTTGATAGCAATTTTAGTAGGGAAATCCGCCGCGCATGGCCATAATTTTGTGATTTTTAGGATCCTTAGGGCCTGTAGATGGAGTTACCGCTATAAATAGACCATCGCAGAGCGCTCCGGAGGGCCCCTTTAAAAAAAGCGACCTTTGTATTCATTGAAGGGGGAACCGAGCCCATGAAAGCAGCCTTTGTATGCATCGGAGGGGGAAGCTAATCCCCGAAAGTCGTATTTGTTTCCATCGGAGGGGGAAAACTCTAATCTCCCTCTCGTGGCTTCCACAATGCTAAGTCAAAGTCGAAAGATAAAGCAAATATGTACAGGAAGGCAAGACCCTCCTCGCGCGTTGGCCGCGACGCCACGGAAACGATGGGACGCTATTGGATGCGGAGGTAGCGGAGGGATATATGATTCCCTTTGAGGGGCATTTGCCGCTACGTTTTGCGCTTTCGGTTTCTATTTCTCAAAATTCGGCGTATTTTTTTTCGGTGTTTATTTTAAAATTCAATTTCCGTTTTTTTTCGGCGTATATTCATGCCCCCAAATGTTTATCGGCTATTTTCGGTGAATATAGAAGAATCACCTACGGACACCGGATCAGATTATCCTTGTAGCTCTGATATTTGTGATCACTCAAAGAATAACGCCACAGATACATTGAAAAAGAAATGGACACTTTATTTGCCAAATGTGTGCAGCAGTAAAAGAATCAAGGAAAAAAAAAGTACAAACAAGTCAGATATGAAGCCTATGCCCCCCAAAAAATGGAACTTCACCTTCTGTATATCAGGATTACGTGATCTTATTATACTACATACACATGTACTTTCCCGGGTTCTCCTCGTTGATCCGCACTCTTTCTTTCCTGTTAATATGGCCCTGAGCTTCGAGAATGCCCTCTCACTGGCAGGCTGAGGAGATGAAGAGCTGCCGGAGCCAAAATCCAAAAGGCAGAATCTGAGTCAGACAGCTGAAGTGTGTGTGTGTGTTTTTTATTGCAACGCATGACGCATAGGACTTTATATTACATCCAGTGTTTGCGACTGGATGTGACTGCGACTTGCGTCTTTGACTGCGACTTTTTGAAGCACAACACAACACGCAGAGCTTGCATCAAGTCAGTCTTTCTTACTACGAGTTTGAAAACACGCTCTTACATGGCGAAGTCATGGGGGATTTCGGACTTCACGTTCCGATCGATGATGCGCACATTAAACCATTGCGTCGTGATGGCATCCGCGTATCCCATACATTCCGACACGTTTCGATAGACACCGTCGTTCCACTTTTTCGCCAGGGCTCTGCGGTATGACTGCAAAGTGACCATTTCCGGTTAAAACTGAATTTCAGAAAATTGATTCGACGTAGTTTTATTGGTTCTTATCGGTTTAAATCGAAAGTGCCGAACCTAAAAACTGACCTTTTTCGGTTAAAACCGAATTTCCGAAAATGAGCTCGACGTACTTTTATCGGATCTTATCGGTTTAAACCGAAAACTCCGAACCCTAGTTCTGACCCAGTATTCAAAGTTCGCAGCACCGCCGCGGGATTGCGCCAAAGCCCCACTGGCTGCACTGGCTGCACTGGCTGTGGATTGAGTGAGTGATTCAGTGATTGAAGTGCTGCACCATTTGCGCCAAATTGCGCCATGAAGGAACGTCTGCTACGTCTTGCGCCAAAGTACAACTTTCGCTAATAATTGCGCCGCACCTGCTTAAAAATAAGCACGAGCAAAATATATATATACAGGGTGTCACAAATGAAAATTTACACGGTCTTTTTTACCGCAAAAATAAACTAGGCATCGCCGAACGCTCATTCTCCGCCCAAAGGTAGAGCTAGAGGTCACAACCAGATGCCGAAGTTTCAGCCCGATCCGATAACTTAATCAAAAGTTATAACTGATTTTCTGAAAATTTCAATGGGAAAATGGAGCCCATTTTTGCTCGTTTTCGGTTTCTGGTGCCATAGAGCCCCATGTGTTCGAAAACTCCGTCGGCCACAATTTTCCCATTGAAATTTTCAGAAAATCATTTATAACTTTTGATTAAGTTATCGGATCGGGCTGAAACTTTGGCATCTGGTTGTGACCTCTAGATCTACCTTTGGGCGGAGAATGAGCGTTCGGCGATGCCTAGTTTATTTTTGCGGTAAAAAAGACCGTGTAAATTTTCTTTTGTGACACCCTGTATATATTTTACTTTTGGTTGATTTTATTATTTAGAACAGTAGGAGGAAAGGAAAATGGTGGAAATATGTATTTCACAGCGTCTCTACTCACCGTTATACATAGTTTGGTTTATCCTAGGTCAGAGAAGAGTCAACGGCTCGAACACGCACACCCCAAATCCACACTAAAAGCGCAAGTCACAGGACATTCGCTGCACTTGATTGGTTTAGTCGAGAAAAGAACACTCAGAGCAAAATGGACGAATGCCATGACGTTGCGCTTGTACGCTGGTTGGTCCCATTGGCTCGTAGTGGCGTCCGCGTTTTGAATTAAGGTGAGACGAAGTGGCTTGCTCGACTGTTCCTTTTTCTTCTACTTTGAAACTTCATCTTTTCCTGCCTCAGTCTCAGGCTAACATCAGAATGGCTTGCTCATCAACCACGCTGGTCGGTTGCGCAATTGGTGGATTGATCGCCGACCATCGTCTAAATTTCCAGACGATTTCGGCGATGTCAGGAGCTAAAAGTCGCGAGAAAATTTTGCCAAATTGTAGAATGGCGGCTAGTGTGTAAGACAGGACCAGCGTTTTGTACTCCTGGTGAGATCACTTGATTATCGTGCCTGCCGCATCCCTCCGTGTCAGCGCGCGCGCGTCGAGCTTCACCGCTTTGCAGACGAGCGCTAGGAGCAGCGGCTGGAACGGATGAACGTCTGGGTTAGCGCGATAGGCTCACTGATTATGTTCAGTACTACGACAGGCTAACCTTTTTTGGTCTCCATAATAAATTATTCTTCAATTTAAAAAAAAAAAATGCGCAGAGAGAGAGAGAGAGAGAAAGAGAGATAATGGTTGTTCCCGTGTAGCATGTGGATCGAAGGGACAGCGAGCTTTGACTTTGGTTCTAACGCAGTGTCACTTGAACAAGTGTAGGTCTTCATAACATTTGGGGGTGGTTGTTTTGGCAGTTTATAAGATTAAAAGGATACTTCGACGAAATTTGAAATATTCCCGTCGTGTTAAAAAATGGGTCGAATATGATCCACAATATCTGTAAATGACAATCGCACGCTTCTATTTTGAGCCTGGTGGCTGTATTTCTCGTTATAAACGGCCCACTCTGGCAAGCGCTCGGAGTAGGCCCAGCGGAGACCACGTGACATCCAACGCAATCGTGACGTAGGTCGTCTCGGGACGAGCAAAGCTACGGCGAGGCTGACGTCGAGAGGATGGCCTAGTTTGGTGGCTGCTTTTGTACGAATTTTGAGTGACGGGTTAATCTTCTATAATCTTGTAGGGGAACAATAGCGACTTCTGCGACACACAAAAGGCACTCTCGGGAAGAGGGGAGTTTCTTTTTCCCCTCTTTTCTCGTCGTGGCCGGAGGCGAGACACTCAAGGCCCGTTCACACTCTTTCAACCGAATACGACCGAGACAGACGAGACCGGATTTAAACCTTTTTGCGACTTCTAAGGACCGGATGCGCGACAGCGGAGCTGGTCCTAAGAGATCGCAATAAGGTGCGTTCACACTCTTGCAACCGAGTACGACCGAGAAAGACTTCTTGGGACCAGATGCACTGAGCGGAGCTGGTCCTAAGAGATCGCAAGAGGCTTAAAAACCGGTTTGGTCTCTCTCGGTCGCACTCGGTTGCAAGAGTGTGAACGGGCCTATAGGCTTAAAAACCGGTCTCGTCTCTCTCGGTCGTACTCGGTTGCAAGAGTGTGAACGGGCCTTCACTGTCAAGGTTCCTACACGGGCATTACAAGCGAAGCGTTAGCGACATCCACCAGGTGCTCTTTGCTAATCGTTCAATTCGTTTTAAAATTCCTTTTCGAGACTTTTTTTAACAAGCTATTGGTATGTTCGATGTGATACTGCTCCTTTGAACACATATAGACCAGAACGATTGGCCGAATGCTGGCCATGACGTCAGCAAAGGATTTTTCATCGACAGAAATAAGAGCAATACAAGAGCTTCAATTTCGACGGTGTATGCAGTGCTAGTTTCAGAGCGGTATGATTCCAAGCTTCCACCATTCTAATTACAAACACCATCGAATTCGTTGTTCGCATGCTAATGAGGTCACGAGACAGAACCATAGGATGGCGCCACCAAAACGTCTCGCTTCTAATAGGGGCCGTCGGCGCAGTGTGGTTCTGCGGCGGCTAAAACAAAAGGCACAACCGGTGTCCTGTAATGCTGCTTCAAATTTCCCGGCCTCCTTCCCAAAACGGAGTTTTGGATCCGCCCCTAAACACAGTTTTTCTATTTTGTTTTGTACACGCAGGTAACAGCGCAATGGGACCCGGTTAGTCTTTTTATCAAGCATAGCGTTACATGATAACTTGCGTATCAAAACCCGCACATCTGCGTTAGCCGGACGTTAGGTACAGCCCACTCGGCGGAGCAGACGACGCGCGGGGGGAAAGGGGGAGGGCATTTTTTCTTTCTCCGCTTTTCCTAGTGGAACCAGCTCACCGGCCAGCACAAGAGAAGAGGGGAGGGCGAGGAACTCCCCTCTTACCGAGACTTTTTTTTTTGTGTCCCAGACGTACCCTGACTTCGCTATTGTCCCTCTACAAGATTATAGAAGATTAACCGCCACTCAAAATTTGTACAAAAACAGCTTTGTGGTTAGTTGCGGTAGACCGATCGCTGGCGTGCTTCGACCGCTTCGGTGGCTGGAACGGCTAGGACATCCTGACGACGTCAGCCTCGCCGCAGCTTTTCTCGTCTTGAGACAATCTACGTCACGATCGCGCTGGATGTGACGTGCTCTACCGCTGGTTGCTCTCCGACCGCTTGCCAGAGTGGGCCGTTTATAATAAAAAATGCAGCCATCAGGCTCAGAATACAGACGTCCGATTGTCATTTACGGATATCGTGAATCAAATTCAGCCTCTTTCTGAACAGAACGGGTATATTTCAAATTTCGTTGAAGTATCCCTTTACTGTAGTTCAAGGTGCTCCCACTGGTACCGAGAGCACTTGCTTTTTGTATAACCGCCCAATGCGGAACGATATCGAACGCCATTTTGACGTCGATAGCGACCACAGTTCGGATGATGTCCGATCGGAGCGGTGTTGGTTTCTCGGTCAGGTCTTTGGAGAGCAGGAGGAGACTGTCTTGTGTGCTGAGTTCGGTTCGAAAATCAGTAGAAAATCAGCACTGCAGTAGGTACCATGACATGCGATTTAGTAGCATTCTCTCCGCCATCTTGCATACGCATGAAGTGAGAGAGATAGGCCGCAGGTTGGCGAGACTAGTTAATTCCTTGCCAGGTTTTGGAATGGGTATCACGGTGGAGAGTTTCCACTGGTCCGGGATGATGGCTATGCGCCATGATGTGTGAATGTCTTCTAGGAGCCGAACCTCAGCGGTCGTAGGAATGTTGCGGAGCATGGCTACAAAGATTCCGTTGAATCCCGGGGCGGTGTTGGGCTTCCCACGATGTAGTGCCTTTGTGGTGATCATATCACGCCACGCACACACGCGGCTGCCCAACGGACCTGACCTAAATTCCCTCTTTTCCCGCGCCGGAGAATTCAGCTTGCCCGCTGACCGGTGAGTGAGGATTGTGAGGAGCGACGGGGAGAGCAGGTGCGGCCGAAGAGAGAGAGGGGTGCCCGGGGACGGGGGGCAGGGTGATTCGGAGAGATGGAAATAAAAAGCAATTGGAGTTTGGGATGTCCATGGGAATTCTTCCTTCACCTACGCTGCGTCCCAACACATCTTTGAGTTCCGAGCCTCTAAAGAGGAAGTTCATTAAAAGTGCACTGGCTAAGGAAACTGGCTAGAAAACACCTTCTGCAAGCTCAGACAGATGGCGGCGGGGTACATATTTCGAGAGGGCGGGAGATCGAACTATAGGGGTGCTTTGTCAAGCTTTGTACACTGTTAGCAAGTGCCGTGTATTTGGTGAATATTTGGGGTGAAAAAACACGCTATTTACACAAATTACCATAAATTTACGCGATGAGTAACGGATAATACGTTCAGATATCATGCGAGGTTGTAAAAAACGTGTTTTGGTTCGGTCATACACGCATAACCGTGTAGCCGACCTCGATAACACGCATCGCCTCCGGCGACGACCGCGGCATTGCCGGCTATCGAAGCACCGGAATGCTTGGGGACACACTTAGAAAGGACCGTCGAGACAAATGCCGCGGAAAGAAACATGTCTCGGAAACAGATAAGCACCAAAAGCAATTACGCCATGTCGCGGGACGTTGGTGAAACCCGCGCTTACCTAGAGCACTATATAGCTCCTTCGGAGCAGAGTAGCGCAATCTAGAACGCCGCCTCTCGGCGACTAGCGGCGAACGCCCGGAGGTTCCAACTGCGGTCAGAAATGCATGGAGAACGTGAGACAATCGCTGTTTTTTCAGTATTGTGGGGATGTACGGAGTGGCAATTGTTTTTGACATAATAATGGAACATTTTAGAATAATTTGCGCTAAGTTTTGTGCCCCGCAAGGACCTGACTTTTTTTAAAAAATTGCTTGAGCGGCATCTTGCAGCAGACGACACGGCGACGTCACACCATTCACGTGACCCGTTCCGGCCAACCCGAAAAGCCCATCTCCGCCACCAGCAAAAATCGTCTGCTTCAAACGCCATTGCCTTGGAAATTGCCTTCTCAAAATTTGCACACGCATCCGATATTATTAAAACTTTGATAAAGTGTTTAGTGCTTTACTAACTTCACGGCAGACTAGTTTTGAAAAGTGTGAACTCGAAGTTCATTTTTTAATCAGCCGTGTTGTATCGATCTCCATGTATTTTCCCATAGGGCGGGCCGCCTCCTGGAACCCTGAGTACCACGTGACTCGCGCCGAGCCGCTCTGTCGGCCATGTTGTCGGCAAAACACGGGGTTCAAAGGATTGCGCTACTCTGCTCCGTAGGAGCTATATAGTGCTCTACGCTTACCGTGGCTCGCCGCCATTTTCTGGTCGATGGCAATGCGGCTTCCCTCATGTCGCCCATGTTTGCATTTAGTTTAGGGCTCTTGATAATAGTTTCTTAAACACCACAAATAAAGTCATGGGTCCAATTATTCGTTCAAAACAGTTAAAATGGATATAAAAAGCGTGTCTTCGATGTGAACACGTGACATTGCAGTTGGTTTTGTTTTTGCTTCAACCTTCAACTGCTTCAACTGCAAGCGATCTGGCCGATCTGGCCATGGTGCAAGCCAGTGTTGCCAACCGTAGGGTAATTACCCTACTTGTAGGGTATTTTAGGCATTTGTGGTGTATTGTAGGGCTGTAGGGCCGTCCGGCCATTTCCCCGTTAAAAGTAGGGTATTTTCAGACGTTGCTTCTTCAACGGCGAGCATAACAAAAAAAAGAAAAAAAAGCTGCCGCGCAAGTTTTGCACAGCTTTACAACCCGTGTACTGCCACACCACAACATCATGCAAAACGAAAGAATCCAAGTTGCAAGACGTGCTAACTGAGAGCACCACACACCAAGTTGGAGTATGCAGGCTCCCTAAGTTGGAGAGTATTGGGGAGCTGGAGCAAGTGGGAGAGATGGGAGGAGGTGGGGTTGCGCTTAGGAAGTTTGGAGCCAGAAGAGGTATCTTCCCAGTGGAAATGGTCTCGCCAATTTTTTTTCTGATGACTGGTCCATCCGGCAGTCCTTGTTACACCTGCGTAACACGTGGCACCGCGGGCGGAACCATCCCGAGCCCACCCAGGACGGGTCCATACCGCTTGAGCGAATGATGTTTTAGCGAACAGCGACATTTGAGCGAATCGACGTTGTAGCGAATAGCGGGGGCCGCGCTGCGCTTAGGCCGTTTCGCGCGACAGTCTGCGGCGGCTCATTACAAAAATGTGCGCCCATTTGGCCCACCCGAAAAGGCGCCACTTCGCGGTGTCCGACTATTCGCTAAAGTGTCATTCGGTAAAACGTGGGCGTTCGCTAAAACGTCATTTGATCAAGTGAGTGCATCCCGGGGGCTGGAGGCGTTCACTTGAGCGAACGACGTTTTAACGAACGAAACCGAAACAATGACGTTTCATCGAATGACAATTTAGCGAATACGGAGGAGCCGCCGGTTTCCTCTCCTCCCCTGGTGTAAAAGCCTAGTTGGTCGAAATAGTACCTTAGTTTGACGAATCCCTAGGCGGTACACCCAAAGAAGCTAATATACCATTCGGATTAGCTTCCTTTTGTGATGAGCCACCTTGTCTGACGCCGCGAGTGTTGGTTCCACGTAGCCCAGTTTTTAATTTCATGACAAATCGACTGTTGGTTGGGGATGTCTGTGCGCTCGCTACATCACTGTTGTGCTGATGCTACACAGCGCACATGCAAGCATGGTGTTCTAGAATAACGCAGGTATGCGCGTGCATGCGTGCCCTGTCGCTTTGTACTGTATTAATATTACCCTGTAGCATCATAATCCATGCAACAGTATTATTTGAACAAAGATTTGCCTCGTAGGGTAAAACGTAGGGTAATAAGAAACATTCGTAGGGTAATGTAGGGTATTCTGGACGCTGACGTGGGGTATTTTCGAAAAATAGGTTGGCAACACTGGTGCAAGCGCAACGTCGATGTTAGGGGTGTCGCGAACTTTTGTCGAACCGGATTTTTAGGTCGAACTTTCGGGGTTCGACTGGGTCGAACCGGTTCGACGAACCTTCGAACTTTTTACCAGATTCGACCGGTTCGACTTTGTGGACAGTGTGGCCAGACCTTGATACACGCATGTCTAGGTTTGGAGAATTTATTTTTATTTAAAGAGTTATTTTATTTTATGAACAGTTGCAATTAAAAGAAACCAATTTTAGTCACTGAAGACGTTAATAACTTAATTGTTTTGTACTGTATTAACTGAAATAACCAATCAGCGGTGCCCTTAATTCATCCCTTAGCCATTATCATCCAATCCGAAGCCAACTGTCCAGCCTGTCGCGCATGCGCACACGAGTCGAACCTCAATACAAGGTTCGTCGAAATTTCCGCAAAAGGTTCGAAAAAGTCGAACCTGGTCGAACTCGAACCTCGGCTGGTTCGCGACACCCCTAGTCGATGTACGGTGGAAGCACGAGCCGGTTGGCTTTCGTTCTTTTTGTTTGACCGGAGAAATTTCTGGCAGCCGCTATTGTTTTGGTTTGACGGGACGCGAGAAGCTTCGCATAGAGCTTCGCAGTTTGCGAGCACATAGTGAAGACGTGACCGGAGAAGTGCCCCTGTGATGTTCCCGGAAGACGGAAAGTACCATTCGTCGTGTGTGCTTTGAAAGCGAGGGGAGTCACAGGGTCCACGAGTGCGCAACCACAAGCCAAGGTTCACGACAGCGCTGCGTTCTTCGGCGATCTCGTTCTGTTTGGGGCAACACGGCGATGCGAGAAAGGGCCGAAACGTTCGTGGTGTGTGGTGCGGTGCTTGTAGGTAGAAACCCGCACTAACGCGGAGCTCATATTGGTTGTTGTGGGGTTGCGTTTGACGGGTTTAGCCCCGTCGTCGTCAGCTGATCCGGTCCAGCTGGTCGGGGAGGACGCAGCGAGCGTTCTTGAAAGTAAATCTTCCTTCGTTCCGTTTCAAAATGTGGAAGATTCCCGACGCATACCGTGAGTAAAATGCTGCGGACGTTTTCAACAAAATTACGTCGTTTTAATTGAACAAGGGACTTCGGATAGTTTCCCTAAATCTGCCGTTTCTATGCTTCGTGTCGTTAGACTGCATTTGCACAGTGACGTGTTCGCACAGCGACGCACACCGCTCGAGTAGATGATTCGGTCGCGCAAACGACCGGTTATACAGAATTTCAGGGAAACTTAAGTCACCACCGATGTTTTCCTGTAAATCTCGTGTGACTCGTGTGAGTTTGTTGCGCTCATCATGCGGTGTGAATAAACTAGGGCAAGATTTTCTACCTGCCCACAGATGCATGAACTGAGACCAATTTTTTACGTAGAGAACATAGTGGTTTTTCTTTACATTGGGAAGAGGCCCGAATTAGTCTCTTTTCCCTCTGGCACTGCTCCAAGTTTCAAGTTGCAGTTTCAGTAGACATACCTACTGATAGGTACAAACTGCTCTAAAGCAGGTAAAAGACTGGGAAGTCAGGACGGTGCGGACACCGTGTTTTGCGCTTCTCGCAAGGTGTCTGATGCTCTTGTGAGGTATGCGGAATATGCAAACGATTTTGTTATGCCCTTCGTTTGCGTCTCCAGAAAAAAGAATAAGATTATTTACAAATTTAGGCGCAATCACAAGCCAAGATTTACGATAACAGTGCGTTCGCTTCGGTGGTCCGTGTAGTGGTATTTTACGCTGCTTTCTGCAACACCGCGTCATGACGAAGAGCTGGAACGGTCACGGTCTGTGCTGGGCTAGCGGTTGACAGAAACCCGCATCGCCCGCATCGGCACCCAGTGCACTTGGGCTGTTGATGCTCGAGCCTTTCATACGCGGCTTGTCGCCAGCTGATCCTGCTGGTCGACGGTGAGGAAGCGGCGAGTGTGACCTCTGAAGTAAATGTAAATCCTCGTTCATCCAGTTATCCAGTGTCAAAGTGTGGAAGATGTCCAACGTGTACTGAGGGCGGGAACTACGAGCGTTTTGCCTTGCTTTTATAACCGAAACCGGAGCAGCGAGATAATTGCCTTGCGTACTCCAAAATGACGCAAGCAATAAGTTTCAACAGGTCGATTACGTCACCGCGGATGTAGGCGAGACTGTGCACTGTTTAAACGCTTGCAGTATCCACGAGTGCTACCAGAAAAACGACGTCAACAGAGAAGGAGCTCGCGATTTTAGCATAATGCAGTGCCACGGGCTCGTGAATTTAAATGTGGCTATATAAAAACATTAAAAAAAAAAAAAAAAAAAAAAAAACAAACGCATCAGAGCCACATTAATGATCACGAATAACACCGGTCACAAACTCCCAAGCCTCACCGCTTCGCTCGACACCAACACGACATACGACAACAATCTGCATCAAAACGCCCCAAAAGTGAAGGCGTCTGCTCCCGTACGCGTACTACAACTAGCGGAAGTGAAGTGCTGGGCGGATGTCCTTCACAATAATATATATGAAAAATGCCTTGCGCAAGTATAATTTCCATTGATTATTGAATACGTACTGATAAAATCCCAATCATTTGTTTTTCTATCTGATTCAAGCGAGTCGGACTGCTCATAACACTGGTCGAGCATGAAAATAAAAATTTGAACTTTTTCATGGCTGGTTTAAGATTTATTGTTAGTACATCGTTGTTTTTCGGAAAGGACTAATTTTACAGATTTTGCCTCCATACTTTTTAAATGCAAACAGTTCTTACATACGGCTGTCCATTGTGCCGTGTTTTGTGTCTTCTTCTATAAATCGGTAACGATCAGCGACCAAAGAGCTCACCCGTACATGTCAAGCATATATACGCCGCGGGGAGAGGCCGTTGTTAGTAGGAAGTGTCGGGCGTAGTGTCGGTGTTGTGTTTGTGTACGTGTCGCTGCTGTGTCCTACGTGGTGCTCGCGTTGTCTGTGATGTATGAGAGTAGCAGTCTCCTCGTGATAGTTCTCAGCGTATTAACCGACTCCTGCTTTTTTTTCATTGGTTGCTAGAAATCGCACTAGGTGGCGCAAGTTACCGCCCGATTACAAGAGTTTGCTTGAGCTATTTATCCATGTAAATTCAATATTCGATTTTTTTTTTTTTTCGAGCGGTTTTGTCGTAGCTGCCGACGCCACCGACCGCCGACGATGCACGTAGGTACCTTTGCACGTAGCTACGTCCGCCGCTCGGAGACTGTTTACTGTGCATAAAAGACATCGAACGAGAACGAACGCGTCCTGTATGCTTTCAGTTCGGCTGAAAGGCGCGGCTGGCTGGGCTCGTCCCTCGTCTGTTCTCGGCTGCTGGCCGCCATGTTTCATAAGGAACACGTTGAACCGTGCTTCTCGGAAGGCAAACACGGTGTAGCGTGTTAACTTTACACAGCACCTCATGTGTAGACGAAAAACACAGATGGCTCCGTGTAAAACGAACACGTTTCGACGTGTCCGCTATGGGACAACGGTTTACACGTCTGGGCGTGTTATTTTTGCTAACAGTGTACGAGGTGACCGGCGCATCGGCACGAGCAGTGAGCGCGCACCAGCCACGAGCAGAGCGTTAGGACACTGCTATCTTAGGGACATTCCAGTGAGCCCGCTGCCACACAGGCTCCGTTTTTGGATCTATTAAATGAAGTATGCAACAAGGGGCGCTTTATCGAGCTTGCTGTCCCCACAACCCGATGTTTACTAACAGGTTAACAACAACAAAAAAAAAAAAAAAAAAGGATTTCGCCTATAGCACGGTCTGGGCATGAGCGCTTCGCTCTGACCAGTGCTGTGGTCGCACGAGGGGTGGCTTTCAAATCGTCATCTTCGATTTTTCTTATCAAAAACCAAGCAAAAAAATTCAGTTTGTTTTCCCGCAACGTTGGTTTTCCCCACAGCTGAAGTGCTCCACTAGAGGCGTGCCCGTTTGATCTCCTCTAAAGCCCCTTCATGTTTCAAAAGTATAGCGAGAGGTTGCTCGATGCACGAGGCACGTGCAACGTGCAGCCCTTGGGAAGATCATGGCGGCACAGCGCAGCACTGAGCTAGATTTCAGACGTCATCAATCTCCCAGAAGTGGCGCGCGGCACGTGCTTCATGCATTTCTATGCAATAATGAATTATGCGTCTTTTCCCAGGATAGAAGGGCTTTAATCTCCTCTCCAATACATCGTTTCAGGTTAAGTCCACGTGCAGCCGATGCTACACGCGCGGGCTTGGGGCCCTGAACAGTGCTTGCACTGCACGAACGTGCGTGCTTGGCAGGGACGCTGAAAGGCCGGAGCTTGCGCTTGTAGCATCGGCTCGAACGCAGTATAGGGAGTATCCACTGCACGTCATATTTGTGGGTGCTGTTTAGAGCACATGCTCAGAACGAGCTCACATCAATAGGCTGCTAAGATTAACACTCTTGATGGTGCGGAATGCACGCTGCAAAAGAGCTGTAGAGGCTCGCCGTCAGCACGCGCTCAGCATTCGCGCACACAGCTATGGCCGCCAGTGAATACTCCCTATAGACGCTTTGCACACGCGCCAGATTGAGCCGCCATAGCCGCCCTTCTCTTGTTTTACCGAGATGCCGAGCCACTGAAGCGGGCGTTGACGGGTCTTCACAAGGGCCTATGCTGGGCACAAGAACAGAGTAACATCTAAAATGGCAATAACCTGTCCTGGTGTGGTAATGATGAAGTGAAGCGAACGGAATAAGAGGGAACAAAAACTGAAGGTCAGTTATGGCGGCGCCCATGCACAGCTGCTGTAAAGCGTCTATAGGAGATAGGACGCATAGCAACGGGTGCCTCACTGAATTAGCGCCTTATAGGGAGCGACGCCCTGACTTTACACCCAGCAACCAAAGATCTCCCGCGACGTCCTCCGGTCACCCTTCTCCAATGAACATTGAACGAACTACTAATAAAGGGCAGCCCAACTCCGCCTGTCAGGATAGATTTGCGTCGTGCCGTTACATCAGTTTTCAGTGTTTTTTGAGCGCAGCTCTTATGGTACGTTTACACTTGCGGATCCGCCAGCGAATCCGCCCAGCTTTTGCCGCTGGGGCGAAACGCTGGGCGGAAAACGCGGCGGCGAGGCGTACAGGTCCGGGATCTATTTCTGCCGCCGAACGAGGCGTTTCGCTGACCGGATATGACAATCTTGCGCAGCGCGACGCTGCCTACGTCACGAGTGCGCGTTCTTCCGGGAGCAGCAACGCCCGGGAGAGAGAGAGCCGAGGCGGGAACTCTCGCGCCTTCTCGTCATATTTGGCGAGACGTTACGGGAACCGCTGCCGCAGCCGGCGCTGCCGCCGCCGCTCGAAGGAAATAGATGTAAACGCAACCCGCTCGTCGCCGCCGCCGCCGGGAGCGGATCCGCTCCCGCGGCAGCGGATTTCTTCTCAGGTGTAAACGTACCATTAGGCGCCCGTTTCCGGCTTGAGCGGCGTCGCCGTCGCCGTCCGCGTTGCCGTCGCCGTCGGCGTAACCGCGCGGTGCATTATGGGTAAAATTTTCCGAAGGGACCGAGGTTCTCCTGAAGGAACCCGAGGTCGTCTCGAAGGAACCCGAGGTCCTTCGGGAGGACCTCGGGTTCCTTCGGGAGGACCTCGCGAGGACCTCGGGTTCCTTCGGGAGTTGCATGCAACCTGTTGCACGCAACTGGCATACAACGAGTTGTATGCAGCCTGTTGCATGCAATCCAGGTTAAATGCAACCTGATGACGTCATCGTCATCCGCATCGTCATCGTCATCATCCCTGATGACGTCATTGGCATCCGGATCGTCATCGTCATCATCATTGATGACGTCACCAGTGACGTCACTGATGACGTCATCAAATCGTCATCAAGGTCACGTGACCCCCTAAGGTCACGTGACCCCCTGGTCACGTGAACCCCCTTAAGTCACGTGACCCCCTGAGGTCACGTGGCCGCCTGAGGTCACGTGACCCTCTGAGGTCACGTGACCCCCTCCCCCAAAGTCACGTGACCCCCTTGACGTCACCTGACCTCCCATGAGGTCACGTGACCTTAAGGAGTTACCTGTCCCTCAGTACGCTTCCATCCTCCTCTTCAAGAGCTGCGCTCCAACCGGCGTTACAGGGAATCGTAAACGGCTTTCATTTTTTTATACCCCATATAATCAATACTAAAAAACGAAGTCTCTAAATAGACTAAACACTAGCGTAGATGCTGACAATGTTGGTCGTGCGCGACGGTGCCTTGCGAAAATGGCGACAGCGAGAAGGTACGCCTAGGGAGAGAGAGTACGCATGCGCAGAAACTTACTGAAAAAAAAAATCAAATTTGGCAGCACGCTGTAAGGGATGGCAGGTGTGTCACTGCATTGGCTGCGTCTGGACTTAAGGTGAAACGAAGTATAAAAAAAAAAAACACATAAAAGTAAACATTAGACAGAAGTCTGTCTGGTTGGGAAAATGATTATTAAAATACGACAACCAACCAATCCCTAGATCAGGGGCCCAACGTTTCGAAACCGGTTCGGCTTCTTCTTCAGGGGCGACTATGGAGGAAAGGAGCCGCAATCTTTACTACCGGTTTTACTTGAGCTAGTTGGTACATACTTGAATATGGTCAGCTGAACAATTAGAAAATAGAAAAAACCGTGAGAGAAAATACAGCGGTGTGTATGTATTTTCTCTCACGGTTTTTTCTAATTTCTAATTGTTCAGCTGACCATATTCAAGCCGCAATCTTCTTTTTCCTCTATGACGGAGGCGACTGGTGGAGTCCGTTCACATACACAGATGGCAGTGCGCCAAGAGACCTATTAATGTTTGTTGGCGTGGTCTGAATGTGAGCCTCCGGCGAGGATTAGTTTCGATGTCCAGGATACGTGTGTTTAGAAAGTCAATGCGGTGGTCATTTTTTTCGCAGTGTTCAGCAACCGCGCTGCGCTCTTGATCGAAGTTGCGCACATCAGCCTTGTGTTGACGAATCCTTTCATGATAGTTCTTTGTTTCCCCGATGTACGAGGACGGGCACTCCACGCAGGGAATCTCGTACACCACAGCTTGCGCTTTCTCTTCAGGGAACCGATCTTTTGGTCGTGGCATAAAGCGTCCAAGAGTTGAAACTGGCTTGTGGGCCATCTGAATGCCCTCCTTTGCTAGCACCCGTGCCAGCGCTTCCCTTGTTCCCTTGATGTATGGGACGCTGATGCGCGTGGTTGGCCGGCGTTTCGTATCAACCTGCGACTGGCGGTGTTGTCGACTTCGGTTTTGACGACGGGCAATGCGGTGTATGAAGCTGCCCGTATATCCGTTCTTCTTGAGGTCGCAAATGATGGTTTCTTCTTCTTTTCGTCGGTCAGAATCAGTTGAGCAAAGGTTCTTTGCCCTTAATAGGAGTGTGTTAACCACTGATACTTTATGGCTCGTTGGGTGGTTGGAGTCAAATTGTAAGTATCTTCCGGTGTGCGTTGGTTTCCGGTAAACTGAGAACCGGAGATGGTCTTTCTGCCTTAGTACGAGCACATCGAGAAACGGTAAGGTGTTGTTTTTTTTCCCGTTCCACGGTGAATTGGATGTTAGGCTCGATCGAATTGAGGTGTGTCAAAAAGCTGTCTACTTGAGACTTCATCATGACGCAGAAGCAGTCGTCTACATATCTTAGAAACACCTTGGGTCTTTCTGCAAAGGACTGGAGAGCCTTTTGTTCTATGGCTTCCAGGCACAGGTTTGCCGTGGCGACAGAGATGGAGGCCCCCATTGCGGTTCCACTGGTATGCTTAAAGTACTCTCCTTTGAAGCTGAAATAAGTGTTACTCAGGCAGAATTCGAGGAGGCGGCAAAGTTCGTCCACGTTCAGCTTGGTCCTGTTGCTCAAATCGCTGTCTTTCTCCAGGGCGTTTCTGGCAGTCATGACTGCTAAGGAGACCGGAACGCTTGTGAACAGGGATATCACGTCAAAAGATACCAGAATCTCCTCAGCGTTTATCTTTAAATGCGAAATCTGCTCCACGAAGTCGCTGGCATTGCGCACATATGTCGGGGTTTTCTCAACGAGAGGAGAGATAGTGTAATGAAGGTAGTTTGACAATGCTTTGAGCGGAGAGGTGGTGAAGTCCACGATGGGTCGGAGGGGAATGTCAGGTTTGTGTATTTTTGGAAGTCCGTAGAAACCGGGGGTAAAGCCATTCCGGCAAAGAAGGCGCAGGTGAAGGCTCCTGGAATCTGGGTGCCCTTTGAAAATATCCGTAAGAATCTTGTTCAACTTCGTCCGGACTTGTGATGTTGGGTCCCTCTTGAGTTTTTCATACGTAGAGCAGTCAAGGAGATTGCGGACCTTATGCTCGTAGGCATCCCGGTCTAGGACGACCGTTGAGTTGCCCTTATCCGCTGGCAGGATCACAATGTTGTTGTCCTCTCGAAGCTTCCGAAGAGCTTGCACCTCTCCTCTTGATAAATTGTGTCGATGATGTTGTGGAAGTTTTGATAGCACACCAACCACTTTTTGTTCCCGAGGCGACGCAAGCGGACACGACCGGTCAACCGCTCGAGCGCGTCGCATTCTCACGTTTAAACAAATCTAAAATAATACTCTGGACTAAAAAACTTGTTCTTTCTTAAGTTAGAGCATTTTGTCTGGGAAATAAAAATTGTGACTGCATCTTGGTGGCGTCGCAAGCGCGAGATGCTGGGGCCTTTGCGTCGCGACGGAGAAACGCTATTCTAAAACTCTCTCGCGTCGCGTGCGCTAATACAAACGCTAAATTTAGCGCTAGCGTGCGCTAAAATTGCGTACGTTATTCTAAAACTCCCTATTATCGCTTTCCAAGCAAGACTGCTAACACCGTCAAAATGCAAGCTCTTACATTCCTCTTATTTCCATCGATGCGAAAGCCTTTGCTGACGTTATAGTCAGCATTCGGCCAATCGTGGAAGGCCGACCAGAGCGACGCTTTCGATCGCTCACGTTGCTAATAGGAGGCTATGACCCTACGACCCTACCATGGTTGCTACATATACAACATGTTGTTATAAACAACGCTTTCATTTCACGTGCGCGCGTGTTGATATCCGCCTGGTCAATGCATTACGCTAGCTCTTCATTTGCTCGTGCGCATGATTAAACAGTTTATAAGACGAGCTCTATTACCATTGCTACTGCATACACGATTTCCCGTCGTTCACGTGCAGTTTCTGCTTCTGACGTTCGAAAAGAAAAATTGGTTCTGCGTCTTGTTTCTTATTTTGGCAAGTCCTTCGTCGCTCCGACACCTTTGAGGTAAAGTTTCTCACGAATATTTAACTACATTTACAATTTGGGCTGCTTCATACGTGCATCTAGTTATTAAGCTGGCCAAGCTTGTCGGTTATGCGGAACTCCTTTTAACGTAAACCCTGACATAGTGCAATTTGGGCTGCTTCATGCATGCATCTAGTTATTGTGCTGGCCAAGCTTGTTGGTTGTGCGGAACTCCCTTTAACGTCTTTTCTGCGTTTCGATTGATCGTGGTGAGGGTGAGTAGCAATCGTGAATGCACGGCCCGAGTATCTGCTGGCTAACTCTGCGAAGCAAGGAAAGAAGAGCGCGATTTTAAAGCGAATGATAACGTTGAAATAGAGACATCCTTCTACAAGCAATTGTGTCCCTTCTGTGTGCCTCAATGACTGATGCGCTGTTGAATGTTGCGGAATAGGAATATCCACACATCTAGGTTGCTCGACTCATTGCTTAGTTTTTTTTTTTCTTATGCTTGGGGAGTCGTGATTCCGAAAAGTATCCGTTTTGGTATCACGATAAAGTAAAAAAGAAAAGCACGGAGGATCTTGAAGTCCACGTGTCTCGCGCCCTTTGGGAACTTGCTACGTCAGCTTGGCGTGTCGGTTCGAGACAAAGCGGAAACAATTCAAGAAAATTCAAGATGCCTGCTCGTATTCCAGTTGCTGAGTCCTGTATAGAGTGCTGGCTTCACTGAGCGACGAATTATTCCAGCTTATACGAGGAAGCGAGAGAGTTAAGCGCGCAGGTCACCTCGTTATTCTGAAAACGAAAAACGGTGTTCAGCGTAATATTTACGCCGGAAGGCACGTATTAATTCAGGAACGAAACCGAAGCTAACCTATTTTGGATGTAATTTCTCGCTATAGGTGTTCATTTTGGTTTCTCTCCTGCCTCAAGATGTGTCTCACAGCGTAATTATTATGCTAAAGAAAGTTTTCGCGGAAACTTTAACGCGGAAATAAGCTATGCTCAGTTGTGGTTTCGGGTTTGTTGGGATGCTTAGAGCGTGTAGATTGAGTTGTCACCACAAAAGTACGACCCCAGAATCGACTTCAGTGCCTCTTTAAGGTTACTCCCCGCGAAAGAATGGTCTTTTCACGTCTCCAAGCACGTACTTGCGAGCCTTCAACCCTTCCTCACTCGGAGATGTTCACGCATTTTTAGGGCGAACAAATTGTTCACGCAGAAGGGCCCGTCGGCCCGATTGGAGTGCGTTGCTTTTTTTTTTTTTTTTACCTTTAGGGCCATTTCCTCGCTTGCAGACTAAAGATTTCGAATAGCTATTTGGGTGGAAGGCTACTCCAACGACTTGCGCGCTACACCCTCTCAGATAAACAGGCTGTTTCAGCGAATAATTAAAAAAAAAACCCTAAAAATAAGGTGGTACACAGCAGACGTCTGGAATTGAAACACACACGCACGCACAGGCACACAAACACACACACATACGCGCGCACGCACACAAACACACACACACACGCACACACACACGCACGCACACACACACGTTCTGGTTAGTTAAATAAAGAACGAAAGTTTGCTAATGAACTTTTTAATAACTGAAACGGAACATATGGCTCCAGTTAGAATCTTGCTAGGCATAATCGAAAATCACTCAAAGAGCGCATTTAGAAAAATATAAGGTAGGGGAGCATTTTACGGCGTTCCGAGAAAAAGCTCAATTCGCACGCGTTTCTAATAGGCTGAGCGTCGATTAAAAATTGTAACCCGATTAATCGGCGCCCTTTAATCGAATAATTAATTAACCGGTTGCGCTGATTTCTATGCATAATATATTAAAGAGGAAAATATTGCCCTTCTTGCATATGATATATATTTTTTTACTCTGCGACAAACGACGCAATGTAAATATTTTGGATTAGAGTTAAACTTTAATGGGTTTTTGAGAACAATCCGTAGAAACAGCCTATTTTTCCACTTGTGGATGCAGAGGACTTGGTTGATATTCCCGGCAGGAACGAGGCTCATTTTCTACTTCAGAATAGTCCCAGGAGCGCTAAACAGAGTCCCTCGCTTGGCGTTGAAGTGACCGCGTGAGATATAATCCTCACACCACGCTTTCGGTTGCAAATGTCGCTCCTCTTCCCAGTAAGTAAAAGTGGCCAAGGATACGCCGCGGATCTTCACTTTCGAGGAACTTATCACTTTAAATTTAGCGTTGCTCATTTGTCCTCCACCCAACTAACTGCGGATGAGGACACTCGATAGAAGGCGGGAATCATTGTTTACTCCTAATTCCCGAGTAGAATAATAAATAAAAATAAAAAAAGGCTTATTTCGTGTTTTTGATTTATTTGGACTAATCCTCCGCCGTTGCTCTGCACAGTTTCGACTGTTTTGGGCTGTGTAGTTTTCGGAGGGTTCCCGGCGATTTTTTGAAAGGGCATGAACGACGTTTGGCATAAACCGAGGAAAAACCGGGCCCTGCGGCTGCCGACACTCCGATGACCGACGTTTTGTCCTCCGTATTTGTGTTATCGCTTGTTTGAAGAAAAACTCAGTCGGTCAAATGTGCAAAATTGGCCCCGTGAACATCCAGCCTATTGTCGAGCTAAGGCGCCAGGCTTTTCTGCCAGACTGCCGCCACTGAACGACGCGACGCGCTGCTCGCCCGTCGACTTTGGGGAGAACGAGACCGTCGCTGGTAACCAACTTGGTGAATTTAGGAACACAAAATTCATGACCTAAATAACTTGACTATTCCAGGACTCCGATAATATCTGTTTTCTTTTTTTCCAGTCCAATTTTGCCTGATGAGGAAAGCGTATAATGTTTTTTCTTGTTTTCTTTTGGTTCGTCATAGTTCAACCGGTCAACCGGTTAAAACAGTTGATCGCGATTAAAGCACCAATCAATCAATCGCCCAGCCCTAGTTTCCAGGTCTTGGTTTCCTATCGGAACAGATCTTTGTGGCAGCGGTCGTGCTCTCCAGTGGCCGAGACACACAACACACGCATGCGCCATACTTCTCTTCCGTCTAGAAGGGAGGCGAAGCGATGGCTTCGCGCCTTTGCCCCCCGGGGAGCAGCACCGCTGACGGAAAGATGCGCTCCGATAGAGAACCGTAATCCAGACTTCTACACGTTGCTAAAAAAAAAAAAAAAAAAAAAAAGGAATCACACTTACAATTACACATGATTAAATTGTAACTAATTACCGTTACAATTACCTTTCTATAAAAGTAAGTGACCCTTATAACAAAAACTATTCCGTTACTTCCGTGGCGTTACTTTCTACTTTACTGTCCTAAGGTAAGGCAAAAAAAGAAAAGAACGCTACGGAAGCGTTTATTGTTTTGCCACCACTCAGACTTTAGTGCCCTAGAGCAACAGCTGGCTCTCGAAAAGTCTCGTCGGGCGTCTTGCCCCGTTTTTAATAATGCATTTCGCTCGCAGATCACGAACGCTCCAAAAGCGCTGCATTTGGAGCGAGCATATTCCGCTCGCAGATTTGGCTCGAGATGGTCATCTTCCGCCCGTAGATCTCTGGCAGCGCCCGCTCCGTGAAGCCCCTTGTTGGGACCGAGCGGTTGTCCGGGCACTTAGTGTGCGGCAGGGAGCCGAGCCAGGGCAGGATCTCATGTGGAAGCCAAAATCGGGAAGGACCAGGGAGCAGGAGGGGTGTCTCGAATAACTCTGTTTATGTGAATGTTGACAAGTTTGAACATCAACTGGAAAGCACTTGAGAGCGCTCGAGAACACTCAAGAACACACGTGAGAACACACACTAGCAGCCGCTCGCGGCTCCTTTTATAACATCACATTTCCCCATATCCCTGGCAGGGTATTCCCATGGTCAACAGCGAGTTAATAATAATAATAAATTATAATAATTTTTATTTGCACAGATTGCGATACCCACTCGGCAGCGTGCAAGGATAGGCAGAAAGGTTGACACCCTTATGCCCGTGCCCCACGAGAACGACAGACAGAAACAAACTACAGCGACAAGCCTCAAACCAGAGTCTCGCGATTTGACAGGCTTTGTAGGATAAAAGAGGCTGTGGGGAGGGGGGGGGGGGGGGGGGGGGGTTAGGTGCCGAGTGGGCTAGCGCACACCAGCTCGGAGCACGTGGAGCGAAAGCTCGCGCTGCAGAACTCAGGAACCCTGGGTTCAATCCACAACCCTGCCCGTTTCGATCTGGATGAGCATCGTACCGGCGTGCGGTCGTGTATCACTACTTCGGGATGCACGTTAATAAAGACCACAGGCTAGCGGTTGCACTGCACTGGCTAAATTGCCCATCTACAGCTGGGAGACTCGTCGCCCGTCGAGGCAAACCAAGTTCTAGGCTGTATAAACATGAACACAACCCAATCTTTTTTTTAAAGAGGCTCTGCTCAAACACGAGTATCATGCACGCGAGGGTATCTTTGGCAGGCTTGCAATCACTCGTGATTACTTCAGGAGCACCGAACGAATAAATGCCTGCCAAAGGTATCATCGCGAGCGTGCTGCATGGGTTTGAGGCTTGTCGCTGTCTTTTGTTTCCGTTTGTCGCTCTAGTGGGACACGGGCATTACGCAGGAGCGTCTGCTAGCCCGCCGCCAAGTGGGGAAAGGGATACGGGAGAGGAAAATAAATACAAACACTCAAACAGAAAGATACACATACAAAAACGGCTAACAACCCTGTGCCATTCTAAGGCAGAGCAGACCGTTTTTCTCCTCCGCTACGGTACCCGCAAAGAAGGCGCTCAACTGAGCATGCGCGCCGTCAGCCCTTTCTGCATAGTTTAAGGTCTCGTGGCGGATTACGCAGAGTTAAACTGGTGCTTAGAGGGTTGCGGAAACGATCTGCTAAAACTCCCTAATGCCTTGACCAAAACTGTGGGGCCATTGTTCATAACGTCCCCCTCTCCCTCACACACCGCCACTCGTATTTTAGACGCGTATTTTGCTTTGCCTTGTTTGGCTTAGTTTTTACTTTATTTCCTTCGCTTCGGCGCTTACTACCGCAGGTTCGTCTGCTACGCGATGCCCGGACATTTTGAGGGCCGGCTGCAACTTTGTTGTTGCAGCTGTTGTCTTCTTCCACTGTCGTCTGCGATAACCTCATATTTTCGCCTTTGATTGAGTTTCTAATCCGAAATCTTCATACAAGCTTTTTGATATTTATTAAATGAATGAAAAATTGCGACCTCGTTATACCTTCAGATTTTATCATCTGTACTCGAGCACGTTTGCTGTGGGTCATCGTTTGTTGATCAACCGACCGCCTTCGGGCATACACCAGCGCATACATAAGGATGGCAGGCATGCCATGTGCTGCGCCTATCACTCAGGTCACTGATCGACATTCCACACAAAGGCACGGCGTGCAAGGATTGCCTGGACATGTACGTCAACAAATACTTGAATGTACTTCTGAACTGTTTCGTCAGTGACGTCATGAGTGACGTCACGAGTGACGCCACTCGTGACCCTTGTGACGTCACGTGTGACGTCATTATGGGAAACGTCCCATAATGAAACCCGCGGTTACACCAACGGCGACGGCGACGCCGCTCAAGCCGGAAACGGGCGCCTAAGAGCTGCGCTCTGAAACACGTTTTATAGACACTTTCACAAATTCTTTAGGAACAAAAATTTTATGCGAAGCGTCACAAAATATATCATAATGTGCGGCTTGAAATGCAGCTTACGAATATACAAAATATTTGCATTGCCATTATTGTAGTTTTGTTATTATTTACAAACGTAAGCCATTTCTCTAAAATGTAGTAAAACTGCATGCCAATATTAAAAAAAAAAAAAAAAACTCCACCTTTTATTTTTTTTAAACTCTTCTTAACTCCTCGCAGTAACTTGAGCGAACTTGTGATGGCAAAATATGGAGCAGCAAATGACCTCCAACGAAGAAAAGCGACAGCAAAACTTCAGTTAAATCGAGCTAGCTTGTCTTCGTTGTAGAGGCTTTGCCGCGCAACGTCGGCTTCTAAGATATGTACTCTAGAACCGACCAAGTCTGTACATCAGTGCTGTCCAAATTGCTGAGCTTAGAGATTCTTAATAACTTTAAAAGCATAACAGTAGAAAGAGTTTATTCGACCACACCAAAACAAGAAAATATGAAGAAATTAGTACCTGACGTCGCGAAGATTTGACCAGACGTGGCTTGACAGGCTAAATCCCTACAACACTATAGTCGCTACAAATTGAAAACGAGCGTGTTGGTTAATAGATACAAAACTTCCATGGTTACAAAACAAAGTTTTGTAACTATAGAAGTTTTGTAACTATAAAAGTTTCTATAGTTACAAAGTTTTGTAACTATACAAGACTATAGATACAAAACAAAGTTTTGTAACTATAGTTGGTTACAAGTCAAAAAGGTAGCTGCAAATGTCCCTCAAAAGGAATCTTGTATTCCTCGGCCATCAATCGCGTCCCGTTGTTTCCGTGACGTCACGACCTGCCCGAACCAATCTTGTTCTGGCAAATGAATATTGCCAACATGGCTGCCGGGCAGATTTTCTACGACTCGAGTATCTTGCAGCAATTATTCTGTTTTTTAATGCGGTTTTTCACTTACCCGAGCATACGTCGCTAAGTCGTAACCGCGTCCACTTTTATTCGCAATAGGTTCTGCGCGACAGCATGAGAATCCAGCGATGGCATTGCCAACGAAAATTTCGCTGCGGGAGCATCGTACATACGTCGAACGCCGTCTGCTTTCTGCCTCAGGTTGCGCCTCAACATCGTGACGGCATCGGCTTTAGTGGTTTCCGTGGAGCGACGTTAAAATGCAGCGGTCACACAACTCTTCTTTAAAAGTGTAGTGGGCTGTGCGGGAAGGGCATAAGTGAACCGCGAACACAGTAAGTGTCTTCACCCGATTTCGACCGTATCTTTGGTGGCGTTAATAAGTAGTCTGTCTACTGATATGACGCCTTCGAAGCAGTATGTATTCATCTGTGAAATGTGGCGTACTTGTCAAGTTTCCGCGTTGCAATCAGCTGCATGATAATCTATGACTGCGATTGTACCCGCGGGTGCACCCTCGCTCGCAATAATGAGCTGTTACATACATGTGGCATACAAATGATAAAGCCAGTGATGCGTATGTTACAAACATTTAATTGATATTGTTTTGGACGTTAAGAAGCTGATGTCTTCTTTTTGAAAAAATACCTAAGAATTTGAGGGAAGCAGATTTGGTTCTCTCAAATGCTTCCGAACATTCTACTTGCTCTCAGAGGCCCTGTCAGTCGTATGTTTATGCTTCGAAACCCAGGTATACGTGACGCGTGTACCTCCACTCTCGTCGCGTCGCGGCCTGAGGTATTACCGGTAAACACGCACCAACTTTTCCAATTTACTTTAGAAGGAAAATGTGTCCACAATATATGATCGCAGCATTGGTTTAATAATTTGTAAAAGATGAAAAGTATGTTGCAAGGGCAGCTTCCCGCTTTATGAATTGTGGCTTTCTTTTATGCGAAATATTTGTTTAAATCAAAAATTGATAACATACCGAATACTCAGATGTCCTGATCTTGGTCCGAATGCAAGTGGAGAATAGTTTGTCTTTATAGCAATAAAATCAACAATGTTTGAATCAAGCAAACAGCTCAAACCACTTAATTACATTTCTGATGTTTGTTTATCTCTGCATTATACCAGGCCGTAGCCGCGGACGAGCTCTTCAGAGTCTGCCATCATCGTTCTGGTCTACCTTGACAAAGACAGACTCGTGTAAAAACATACTGAGCTTCTTAGAGGCAACTTTGCAGTCCTCATTGTCAGAGCCTTCATGGAACCATCGGAAAGAAGGGTCCCTGTCGTTTCATTGACACGTTTCATCAATTTTTTACGACTCTCGTTTCATCGACACTGTTGTTTCGTCGATACTGCCACACCGTGCTGTGAAGTTTCATCGACACACAAATTGCACGGTGTAGGAACATTTTGTTGTGCCTTTATCACTGGGGCACATGTTAAACTATCCGACCCGCTTCGGAGTTAAAAACAGCGCGGAAAGACGAGGACCAGACAAAGAAGTGACATGGACGTAGCGCTGTCTTTCCGCGCTGTTTTTAATTTCGAAATATGTACCAACTCGCCCAAGCCTCAACTTTAGTATACGACCCACCCAGGTCACGACGCTTTGCGGCGACAGCAGTTCACTGCAAAAATGTGGACCCCAACCAGCCCAACCGTACATGCCGCTTCGCAGTAGCGTGTAAGGGTGGTCCTGCCCCCGTGCATGTACCCGTACCCTTGCTCACCAACAAACCAGCGCACCCCTAACCAAACAAAAATCTTGTCGACGAAACATAGCAAGATATGTTGATGAGCGAGTGTTGATGAAGCAATCTGTTGATAAAACGTTGCAGCGTTGATGAAACGAACTGTCGGGGAAATGCCATTTGACGAAATGAGTGGCACTGCACAAAAAGCCTGTTTCCGAGTTGCGTTACTTAAACACAATCGCAGGCATCATTTTTAGATACCCATTGCCAGAAAAAATTCACTCTAAACATAAAAAAAAGAAAATGAATTTCGCGCCCCTTTGCTGTTAAAGTTCACGACCTGGAATTGAATAAGGAGCCATCAGGCAAATTTGAAATGGTTCTGGACTGAACAAGATGGACTCGTTATCGGCGTTATTAGTGCAAAATATGACGAGTACAGCGGGTTCGGGCCTGAGAGCTAAGGGTTAACGTGGGGCTCCCCAAGCCGAGGGGTATGGCGAGTGCACACCGACAGTGGGAAGCGACCACCTACCTATCTGATCTCGTTCCAAGCCTTAGACTTCGTCGTATGCGATAACTTCTTAGCAGCCCATTAGACTGAAACTACCATTCCGCTCCAACAGTACATCCCCAGGCCTTCCAGGAGGCAACCCACTTGATCCGGGTGCGAAAAGGGACCCCAGATCGTGACGTGCACTATACAGGGTGTCACAAAAGAAAATTTACACGGTCTTTTTTACCGCAAAAATAAACTATAGGCATCGCCGAACGCTCATTCTCGGCCCAAAGGTAGCGCTGGAGGTCACAACCAGATGCCAAAGTTTCAGCCCGATCCGATAACTTAATAAAAAATTATAAGTGATTTTCTGAAAATTTTCATGGGAAAATGGCGTCCAACGGAGTTTTCAAACACATGGGGCTCTATGGCACCAGAAACCGAAAATGGGCAAAAATGGGCTCCATTTTTCCATTGAAATATCCAGAAAATCACTTATAACTCTTGATTAAGTTATCGGACCGGGCTGAAACTTTGGCATCTGGTTGTGACCTCCAGCGCTACCTTTGGGCCGAGGATGAGCGTTCGGCGATGCCTATAGTTTATTTTTGCGGTAAAAAAGACCGTGTAAATTTTCTTTTGTGACACCCTGTATATTTGACCTCGGGGCCAGCTGATGGGGGCACTACAGCAGCACCAACGGAAAAGGGGATTACGCCTGTTACAAACTATAGCATCACAAAACCCAGAAATACCTCCATTCATTCTAAACCAGCTTTAGAAGCCACCCAAGCACTCAAAAACGACCTTTCGGTACTTCAAAACTCTGTCCTCGGCAACAAGTCTGGCTGCAATCTGTGCATTGTGGTTCTTATCGGCTTTAAAAACATTTGATTTAATCCTCTACATTGCACTAGTCCGGGAGGCTCAAAACAGAGGTCTCTATGGAAGACCGCTTCACTTCATCACAGCGTTTCTATAAGACGGACGATGTCAAGCTTGAGTCAAACTGAACTAGGCCCAGTTACTGGCATTGGCATTCCCCAGATCTCCGTCCTCTCACCAATCCTTCATCAATGTTGTAGCCGACTTTTCCTCACGTCAAGCAATTGGTGCTGTTTTTACGATATATTTCAAGCGAGTACCATGGCGCCTCTTAAATTCAGGAAATCTATGCCACACCCCTTCGGACCGCACTTCAGCGCACAGGGCAGCCTGCTCCTCATCCACCACGAGGTGTTAGCCAACTCGCCGAAGTGCGACTCAAGAGTCATAATGGCCGTCGACTTCAAGGGAACTTTCGACGTCTATATTATGCTTCGAAACGGAGCACTAGCGCTGGGATTTTGCTCTCCACAGTGCTAACACAAGGTATTGTTATTCCCAGGGTGGCCTCAGTCGTGTGACAGACGTCCCGTTTATGTTTCAAAACAGATCATTAGCAGTTAGGGTTAGCTGCTCACAGTGCTGATATACGTTATTGTTATTCTCAGAGTGGGCCTCGGTCGTGTGAATGCCCACCTACGTCCAGTTTATGCATCGAAACAGATCATTGACAGTTAGAGTTGACTGCTCGCAGTGCTGACGCACGTTATGGTTATTTTCAGAGTGGCCTCGGTCGTGTGAATGGCCACCGACGTCCAGTTTATGTTTCGAAACAAATCACTGGCAGTTAGCGCTAGCTGCTCGCAGTGCTGACGCACGGTATTGTTATTCACAGAGTGGCCTCGATCGTGTGAATGGCGACCGACGTCCAGTTTATGCTTCGAAACAGATCAATGGCAGTTAGAGTTAGATGGCCACAGTGCAGACGCACGTTATTGTTATTCTCAGAGTGGCCTCGGTCGTGTGAATGGCCACCGACGTCCAGTTTACGCTTCGAAACAGATCACTGGCAGTAAGAGTTAGCTGACCACAGTGCTGACACACACTATTGTTGTTTTCAGAGGGGCCTCGGTCATGTGAATGACCATAGGCGTTCTTTTTTGACTTCGAAACATAGCACTGGTAATGCGATTTTGCTCTCCGCTGTGCTAACATACGGCTTTGTTATTCCCAGAGGTCTCAGTCATGTGAATGGCCACAGACGTTCGATTTATGCTTTAAAGCAGAGCACTGGCAATGATCTGATGTGTCGTTTTTCTTAGACAAAAAAGAGCTTATTTGGAATCAAAATTCTATTTGTTGCGTAGCAAAGATGTTTAGACAGCAGGAAGGGCCAATATGGCATCTGATGTCTTTGCCGTAGATAGGCTGCAAACTTTGAAGTTGAAATCTATACTGGTGTTTCATGACACAATGCAATGTAAAGACCAGCTTAGACATTATCGCAACAAAAATAAAAAGCTTTTCTGGTGGCTGCATATCGAAATGCTATACGGCAACGAGCAGAGAAGCATGACAACATGGGACACGGGAGCTCAGTGGTGGACAAGAACAACAATCCGATTTTAAAGCATATGAGTAGTCCTTAAAACGACCGTTTTGTGTTCCGGGATGTTCCACGTTTTCTTCATAATGGTGGCGTTAAGCTTCGTCAAGGGGCTCGACACCAGACAGGTCACCTTCGGATGGGGTGTCCTCTCCATCCAGCTGGATGGCGATGGGCTGGATGCGGGCACTTGTGGCACTGCCTCGTCGGAACGTTGCTTCAATGTCAATAACGTGCCTGACAGCATTAGTGGTGACCTTGTCAAATTTTTCGTTGAGGAGTGTCCCCTCGTCGACAATCTTCAACGTCGTGTTTCGGGCAGCAACGCCGTTCTTGATCTGCGCCCATATCAGTTCAATGGGGTTGAACTCGCAGTGATGCGGTGGGAGCCTGAGCACTGTGCAGCCATCCGTCTCGGCAGCAGTGTCCACACGATACCTTAGGTGCTGTGGCTTCACCAAGGCCACAATGTCGAGCAGCTGCTTCTTCAGCATCTCAGCAACATTCAGGGTCCCATGAAGGTTTTTTAGACGTCAGCCACTGTCGGATGTCGTCCTTGCGGGAACTCGTCGTCGGCACTGCTTCCAATGGCGCCGTGAATGGTAAGAAGCATTTTCCATGACGATAACGCTTCCTGTTGGTAGTTTGTCGAGGACACCGTCGAACCACTTCTCGAAGCGGGCGCCATCCATTTCCTTGTGGTAATCGCCGGTCTTTTGCCCACGGAACACGTCCAGGCAGCCGTCGACGAAGCCTTCGCTGCCGATGTGGGTGACAATAAGACGCTGACCCTTCCCGGATGGCTGCTTGAGGCCAGTCGAGAGACCACGCATGAAGGCGTCGTGAGACGAGGCCACGGTCGTGTCTACCCACGCCCTTGAGACAGTGTGCCCTGCCGTCACCCACGTCTCGTCCAAGTAGATCTTCCGACCATCTTGTCGGTGACGTGCGATCTCATGCAGATACTTCTGCTGCCAGGCGACGATGTCCTCTCGTTCAATCAGCCGCGAGTTTCGTTCCCACGTCATGCTCGAATCCGATGTCGTGGAGAAGGCGACGCACAGTTCAAGCCTTCAACGACGGAAGTTCAGTGCTCGCACAGAATTCGGCCGTTATCTTCTTGACCGTGAGGACCTCGTTCCGTCGAAAGAAATGGTGGACGCACGATTTTAGCGCGCACAACGTGAAATCACCGTACCTGACTGCGCCGCCTCTTGCCTTCACTTGCTGGGCGCTTCCGAGAAGGTGTCACAACTTGTCCATCGCTTTCTTTCGCCTGCTTCCTAATCTCGAGGATGGTGCGTACACCAACGCCAAGCAGTTTTCTGACTTTGATGTAGGACTCCTCCACAGTGAGGCCGGGCTGGCCGGGCTTGGCAGGCGGTTCGTGTCGCACCTGAACGTACGCGTTCATTATCAGCTGCCGTGCAACTCGGATGAGGACATCACCGCTCTTATGCTTCTTGTAGAGGCGCCTTAGCGTAGACGGCGAGGCTGCACCAGACTCTCTTGACGAAAAAGAAACGGAGGAATGGGATTCTACTGTCTCCACGTTGGGATTCATAACGGAAAAGGAAAGACGACTTCGGATTTGTCAAAACGCGAATCGCAGGAACTTTCAAAACTCGAAACGCGGTTTTTTTTTGTTTTTTTTTTTTTAACAAACGCAGCAATGCACGGAATGTACCTAATTCCTGTAGGAAGGTTATCAAGCTAAAACCAACAACCGTATATGCATTACTTATAAAAGTTACAATTTTCGTTGCACTGAAGCCCTCTTTTTACTTCAACCTTCCGGAGCGAGTAATTTGCCTTGGCTGGGTGGCGCGAGCTGCCGCCCGCTACAAGGTCTGTCTGTAGTCAATATATATTCATTGAAGCAGAAGGGGCGTTTTCAGTGGACTATTTTCTCGACTACGTAGGCGTCTGAAGCGGGCGCATCACGCTTATGGGGAGGAGGTTCCACTACCTTCTTAACTTGTAACCGACTATAGACACGCTTCCGACAACGAGCATCCGCCACCAAGCACCCGTAAAGATAATCTCCGTCAAGACTAAGAGAACCAACTATGGAACTTTCTAACCTCAGGGTGTCAGATTATGATTTTCCTAACCAGCTCGTTTGCAGGCGATCATTTCTCAGAAAATTCATACTGCCCTAAGCTTTGTTTTATCTTTCTGTGTCATTGTGTTGCCTCTCTCCCCCCCCCCCCCCCCCCCCCCCCCCCTTGTTATTTCTTAAGGAGTGCCGGCGGACATCACTGCTGCCGGCAGTTACGAACAGTATGAAGGGGCCTTGAGACTCAAGCGCGCACACAAGGAAGGTCAGTCACCGCGCAAGCAAAGCGAAGGAAGTCTTCTTCGACATATTCTCTCCAAATGAATGTGAGAGTTTTTGAATGCCACTCTCAAGGCTCCAGATGTTTGGTTAGTGTGGTGAAACCAAAACATCAAGGAAACGTCCTTGTGGTTACCAAATTCTATCTCTAACCCTTGTATGTTACGTTACACGTCGA